>NC_057424.1:3087500-3387500 GCF_019457755.1 Venturia canescens | reverse complement strand
AGTTGGCAGTTGAAAGTTTTTGAGGCTGCCGATTATGAATAAGTACTCGTTATTATTTTGAAATTCAATATGGGCGATTAAAAAAGCAAGAAGTTGTTTGATGAGATTACTGCTTACGACTGCACTCAAAGTGGAGAGTTAAATACCGTAAATTCAAAAAAATAGATCAAAATACTCGGAGTTTTACAGCACAAATTTCTAAAAATTTCAAAAAAAAATGAATTTGATCACATGAGATCAAAGAAGTGAAAGTGGAATCATATTTTTTAAAAAACAATCTTCATTACTTTTAAGATAAATGAACAGTGTAAACACAGGAATGTCAGATGCTATTTGTTTGAATTTGTAAATGAAACTTGGTTGGATGGATTTATATAAAACTTTGGGTAATTATTCAGTTTGGTTATTTTTCCGAAAATCGATGCTACAAATTTCTTTGACTATGAACTTCTTCAATTAGTCACCATTAATGAAATTTCATCGGGGGAGGCTGACATTTTTCGTAAAAATCATCAGTTATGGGGTTTTGAAGTTGTTGGAAAAACGTGATGAAATAGGGTATATTTAAATATTTTGGAGTTCAAATCAAGACACGTGGACACAGACACGCGCGCGCGCACACACACACCTGGTCCGCATGCACATCGAAAGTACTCTAAACCCACGCAACGATCCTGCACACGCATCTAAAGTGCTCTGAACCCACCCAAAGATCCCGCATACACCCCGGAAGATGTTCGATCCGAATACACACACGCGCGATGTGTGTGCGAAATCGTCGGGTGGGTTCAAAGCACTTTTGACGTGTGTGCAGAATCACCGGGTAGATCTCAAACATCTTTTGATGTGTGTGCGGAATAGTTGGGTGGGTTCAGAGCACTTTCCATGCGCATGCGGACCAGGTGTGTGTGTGCGCGCGCGCGTGTCATGTGTGTGTCAACCTGTCCTGATTTGAACTCCAAAATATTAAAATATATCCTATTTCATCACATTTTTCCAACAACTTCAAAACCCTATAACTTATGGTTTTCATGTAAAATGCCAGCCTCCTCCCCCCGATGAAATATCACTTATTTATAGTCCAATCAACAACTTCGAGAAGAAATAAAAATTCTTGCATCGATTTTCGGAAAAGTAACCAAACTGTATAATTACCAAAATTAATACACAACTTTTGTATAGTACAGTTACACAAGTACTGAAAAAACAATTTCAATTTTTTTACTGGTGTACTTTCGCACCATAGAGTGTTAAGAGGATGAATCAGTCGGTATATCGCAACCGTGAGTGAGAGAGAGATATAGTTGTAAATTTCGAAATCGAAATTCTTTGACATAGTTTGACCGATTAAAAAAAGGCTCTATCAGTCGATTTTTGCCATCGTTCTGCGTAGGCTGACAGAGCCTTTTTTTAATCGATCAAACTGTGTCAAAGAATTTCGATTTCGAAAATTCCAAGTGAGGTTATAGTCGACTCATCCATACTCTTAAAAACGACACCTCTTGTATACGCAGTCTCAGTGGCGTTGACAATAATTCACCAAAATAGACCTTTCGAGAGCGAAAAACGTAAAGGATTTCTAAAATATATTTTCTTAGCTGTAGCCGAACGTAGGGGATTTCCCAAATATTGTTTAGAAAAAAAAATGGCGACTAATTGAAAGAAAAATCAAAATTTAGGTGAATTTTTTAGTATAAAATTGTATGTATGGGTCATTCCACCAATTGTGGAATTAATTTGTACTGGAGGATCTAAATTATGAATAATGGCCATTGCTTTGCAGAAGTACGTGTCACCTTGAGCTTTTATGATTTTTTTCAAAATTTTCTGTCGAGCCGTTTCGAAGTTATTGAGGTTTGAAAATTGAAAAATTTCCAATTGTTGACTTTTTATGTTGGAAATATCGAACCTCCGAATTATTTTTTGAAACATTAAACGTAGTGATTTTAATAGAAAAAAAACTCAGCTTTTGGATAAAAATATTTCCAATATTCTCCGGTATCAGGAAAATCACGAAAAAAGCGATTATAACTCTAAAATCGCTTTTTTTACTAATATATCATTTTTGAAATTTTTTGAAATATTTTTTTCAAAAAATTCAGACCTTTTTACAAAGGAACAGTGCTATTTTATTTCGGGATTCTTAAAAAATCAACCATGAAACAATTAAGTTGAAAGTTGTATTATGAATTATCGGTGTGTGCCGTGCTGCCGCAACGACCTCGTGACTTCATTTATAGGTTGATGAAATTCTTTGGATGAATTGTTTTCGATGAATTTTCCATAATCTAACAAGGTTTTCGACAGACCAAACGTGCTAGAAATAGGGAAAAGTAAGTTAAACTCAACCGTTTCAAAGTTTTTACAATATTCAGTACCAACTGACACTACGATAATTCACAAGATATCGTCGAATTTTTAAAATTTGCATCGGCATCATTTGAGCGTTGTTGAAACTGCAAATTCAGAAATTCTGACTTTTGCCACAGCGATAGAATTCACTAAACGTTTCATACAATTGTTCAGGATCATTAAAAATAGATTTTTCAATTAAAAAGTGTCAATACAATCTTTTACGCTAGGTGTACATCGGAATCGGCACAAAATTGAATATTCTTGTTTGGAAATATTCGAATCAGTTAGTCAAAACGTCTCGTAATGAGCAAAAAATTCGGATGCTCTTTTGATATTTAGTAATAATTTCAAGAGTTTTATTCCAAAATTCACCATTCATCCGAAACTGAACATCATCAAGAAAACGAAAAAATTTACTTCATGAGCTCATTGAAAACATATTTCAATAAACTTCAATGTTCATTTGTCAGTTCGGCATGAGCTCACAAAAAAGATGAGTATTCCATCGTGACGAACGGATAATCGACCGAAAAGATCTCGAAATGCAAAAAATTTCGGAAAAATCTTACGCTTAGAGTATACATCCGCACCGGTACGATAAATTGGCCGCAATCAGGCTTTGAGCGGTATACAAAAACGAATAATTTGCACATATTTGACAAAACACTCAATGCAAAAAGAACGACCAGAGCACCATTAAAAAGATGCGAGTTTTTGTTTGGCAATGTCTCAAATACATCATATTTATTAAGGATGGAATTGGGTAAGGTTTGTTCGAAGTTGTATAAAAGTAGATAAACCCTATGATTTTAATCTTCTTTCATTTCTTTCGTAACCTTGGATCAACATAAACATTTATCCACGACGATTAGGAGCCATGGTCACAGTGGTCGTCTGGGTGATATTTATTCTGGATACTTGAAAATGGATAAATGGTTAAGATACCAGAAAAATACTAAAATATCCATCGTTTGCGTGACATTTTATCGTGACTGATTTGTCTTTCTTAAATATGGAAGTTTATAATACTAATAATAGCATATACTTTTGGTTTGATGGATCGTTTAATCGTCCATCGTGACTTTCGTGGAAGACTCGACATGGCGAGAAAGCACGGGGAATCTTGGGAAATAAACGTCATTCGAAAAAAGAAAATAAGATCATGGAATCGATTGGAATTTACGAGAAACTTCATGAAATTTAACTATAATATAATCAACGATCGATACAGATGAAACGAAAACCATGATTTTCTATTTCTTTTTTTTCTGATTAATGTATAAAATTCATTCGATCAATATAACGTATCAAAAAATTTGAACTTGTTATCGACACGGTCTATAGATATTGGAAGAAAAAAATACAAATTTTCAAGATCAATGAATTACAAACATCCTGCCAAACAACAATTGTACATAATATCTTCCGGGTTTTTTTTCTTTCCTCACGCGAATAAGTTAGATCACAAAATAACACACCCAAAGATCCGCGTGTACCCTCATATGTTTCTCCGACTGCTTTTCCAATCGTCATTGTTGTTTATAACTTTACACATTAAATTTCGTTATTTTTCGGTATATACATCGAGTAAATGAGAATGCGTATATCTACGTTACAACACTATGGTTAGTAACATGTACAAGTATACACGGAGAGACTTTTATACGAATATTTCGGATGAATTTGCTAGAAAAATTTGCTATGTTTTGTAGCAGCGCTGTTCTATATCGCCATTCTATTACATTTCACCAAAATGCATAGTAATTTTGATGCCGAAAGCAGTTCTCTCAAATTTTACTATGTAGGACAGACAAAATTTAGATCTGTGACATTCTTACATCGAACGATGTATCGATATGTAAATGTCACTCGTGTCTTTAGTGAAATGTTAAATATTGGTGAATTGGACTGAAAAAATTGGTGAAATGTCGAAAATTTTTGTTCTATTGTTGAGTCGCACCGTTCGAAAAGAAGTAATTTTTCTTTTTGACAAAGATTTACTTCACAAAGTCCGCTTATGAACGAAGCGATTGCTTGAAATTTTACTATGTGCTACTAGTTAATTTTCATGTTTATACTCGCAACGTCTCATATAATTGGTGGGCGCATGAATTTTGCTATGTTATTGAGCAAAGCGTTTTTTACTATGGATGATTGTGGTAATGGTTCCCTAAACTTTTGCATTATTTGATACACTCTGTAGCGATATACTATGCTCTCTATTATTATATCGATATGGTTCGACGTTACCATAAAGACATAGTCATTTTTGCTATAAAAGTTTCTCCATGTATTATGTTTTCGTAAATATTTATTTGCTGTCTCGTTTATTTTGTCATCTTGGTTATCATTCGTTTTTTTTTTTTTTTTTTTTTTTTTTTTTCATATAAAGTTTCGTTATTGCTGTCACATCGAGAGAAGACAAAAGAATTTTAACACAATCCCCACGATAGTTGTATGCGTGTGCACGCGTGTGTATCGTAAAAGACAAAAGGGAAATACATGTTATTAATATTTACGAATGAGCCTCTTTTAAAAAGTCCTAAGAAAAGGGTTCAAATCTCATGTGGAATGACACGCACAGACATATGTGTATAAAGACATAATTATAATTTTCTCGTGTTTGGGAATTTTTCTCGTGCTCGTTCTCTTCCGTCTTTTTATTCACTGTTCCTCACATTTGCTTCGTGGAATATCATTAATAAAAAACGTTCTCAGAAGAAAGCTCATCGATTCAATACAAATTCTCGTTCGTTTGGGTATTTTTTCCTCTCTCGTCCCGATATATATATATATATCTATTTGTTATTGAAAACGCAAAACTAATTGTCGATGTGGTAATGAATCGGACAATCAACCGTTTTTATGCTCGTAGAATTGCTATATTCACAAACATGAAAAAAAAAAAAGGAAAAATGAAACTCTTGAAAGATCTCACGATAGTATCTCATCTTTATGGAATGCAGTTAATTGTCAATGTGACAAATTTCTGTCTGTTTCTCCGGTCGTTTGTTTCTTTTTCCCCGGAAAATTTCCGGAGCAATTTTAATACGACTCTTTTCTTACGTATGTTAGTAAATTACTACAAATTCACGTTTCGTCATTAACAAGCATCAGACTTGATAGTAGTGTATGTATTACTCTTAAATCATGAATTTTTTTTCTTGGCCTTTACCTATGATTTGTCTCCGATAATTTTTTCTCAAAAGTATGTTACTGATGCACACGTAACATTACATTTCCGATCACCCATCAATTATTTAGCATCTTTTTATCTCCCTGAGGATATTTTTCACTCATACATTTTCATGTCCAAAATATTGACCGAAATTGCAGTACTTGAAGAAGTAATTCAATATAATGGAAAATTATTAGGATAACTCAAGAATCTTATTTATTTAAGATTATTTGAAAAATGCACGTCAAACCTAACGAATCGAAAAAAAAAAGAATGGGAAAAATTGTACGTATAGTACTTAATCTCCATTTTTGTGTGATTTACTTTGAAAAGTGAGTCAAATAATGAACAATACCGAAATGGCGATCGGCTAAATCATTTTCGGCGGGAATCATGTGCGTAAAAAGTAATTGTAAATAAAAAATACATTTTTCAAATAAGAAATTAAGCGACAACAGAAAAACTGCTCTTATTCGTGGATCGGAAATGTAGAAAACAATAGTAATTCGTCGTAGAGGTTGATTCTCGATATCCCTTGATGACAATAAATATATAAAATAAAGCAAAACTCGACTTTTCATATGTTCAACAATATAATCATTTGAATTTTTCCGAAACGACCAAGTCTTTCAGAATTTGATAACTTTGACGTAGTTGTTCATTGTAATCTCAAAATGTGCGCTACGGGTACGTCGAATTTGACATGGAATAACCGATGGACCATGTGAAATCCTGTACACTTTTTGAGGTAGAAAACTATGCTTAACTCGAAATTTCTCAATAATTATGATGGTACGAGAATGAATTAGACGAAAAACTTGGTACGATAAACGTCATTTCTATCCAAAGAAAAAAAAATGAATCATTTTTCGCCGATATTAAAAATTAATCATATTTCCTTTCTTAAAAGATGTAATGGCAAAACATTATTTGTAGCGGCCGATACGATCGTTCGATTATTTCATATTTTTGTTTAATCTTAGAGAATAAATAAGACCATGGTACGGTGTAATTTCATTGTTTCTTGTTGTTGTTTTTTTTTCATTTCTTTCTAACAAGTAAATGCTATCTTATCAAAAAGCCTTAAGATCAGGGGGGAACGAACGATTTTATACAACATGTTATTTCGGTAGCTGAACAAGTGGGGTACACGCTCACCGGATGTGGTATTTTCTATTTTTTTTTTCTTTTTTTCTGCTCATATTACTCTCTTACTTTTATTCTCTCTCTTTTTTTTACTTCATATAAAATTTGAAATAAGTTCGTCCAAGTCTCGCTCCCATTGCTTTTCTTCTTTCCTTGAATGTACTTTTTCGTCCTATTATGTGTATACGAGGTATATACACATCAAATAACGTTACTTAAATCGATGGGTATGCGAGGTACGTACTTTGTGATTAGTGTGAAGAGAAAAATGATGTAACCATAAAAAATACTAGACGAATTGAACAAAAAAGCGAGTGCAAAGAATGAAAATATATGTAAACGCAGGAAATGATATCCTTCAATTCTCGAAGTTATACAAATACATATGCAAGCAGCTCCTGACCGTCATTACACAAAAAAGAAACTTACTTCTAGGCTACAATAAAAGCTTATATTTTCATAAACTTTGAAAAACGAATACGTTAGTAACAGATTTTACAGGCTTTTTTTTATTCATTCCTTGTTCGTTATTAAGGTTTTAGTGTTTGTTTTGTGTTTGTTATTTGGTACCTCGCTTGTAATAAACCTGGATCCTGCTGGGCAACGAAAACGCAAGTCAATTCGACTCTGGCGCGATTTTATTTTTACGCTTTGTTTCCTTGTGTTTTTTTTTCACGTCTCATTGTTTGTTGTTACACGTCGTCTTTTACTCATTTTCCGCATCATCAATATTATTATCTCCTTTATCAACTCACTGTACTTACTACCGCAACGTCTGTACAATATAGTTGAAAATTCATCGCTCGTCGACATCTACTTAGTTTTCAATTGTTTTTTTTATTCTTATTCGTCTACCTTCCTTCTCTCGCCTTCGCAGCTCCCTTAATTCACCTCTTTCTTCTTATATTCATTACGCTCGACGATATATACCGGCCAGCAACCAACCTATACTTTGCTTGTTGCGGCAGAGTTTTAATTTGGCTGGCAATGAGATTAAAAAAAAAATCAAAAATAAAAAAAAATAAACATCACAAGGCAGGCGTGTACTTGTTTTATGGAACCATGCGTTAATTACTAACTAATCGCTCATAATTTGTGGTTACTAGTTAGCCACGTAAGGCCCTCGTACAGGCCATCCCCCGTTGTTGCGCAGGATGGTTGGACGTACCAATTTCTGTCTCGTATTCTTGTCAGTCCTAATTTTTCTTGAATTTCATGTGGTTTCATGGCTGCAAATGCGTCATCGATTCAACGTGACAAACGAAAAGAAATGTTTATAATTTTCATTCATATCGTCGGTTTAAATTAAATGATAATTGAAAACCATCTCTGGGAGGATCGATCATAGTGAATTTTCAATTTTTGCAAGATTACCATTCTATTATTTTGTCACAAAACAATTTCGATCGGAGAATGAAATATTTCAAAAAAATGCGTCAGAAGAATTTTTTTAGACATTCACCTTTCGATATTCGGCGATATTCGAAAGTACTATCAGCTGTTATAATGAGGTATAGAAATTTGTGTCGTTAAAATTTAGCAAGCTTCTCTCTTTTGCTTTCCCATTTCGATATAGAAAACTTGTATTTTTCATTGAGTTTTGTTCAAGGGCCTTTAAGAGACACCAGAAAAACACTGATTAATTCGACCGAATTTAGAGAGCATCAAAAATTGGTACAACATTCGTAATGAAAAGAAATTCCGTTGCAGATTTCAACGATTAACTATATAAACGTCCTCCTTCAATATTTACCGTCAGGAAGATCTTGCTTGTTAGCAAAAATTAGAATAATAGCATCGCGCATCTCTCTGTCATTGATGATTCTATGAAGTTCTTGACGAGCCTCATCGATTCGATCTCTATCCGCGCAGTCGACTACAAAAATAAGTCCTTGCGTTCCAGTGTAGTAATGACGCCAGAGCGGGCGTATTTTATCTTGCCCGCCTACATCCTAGAAGACCAAAACATCATGTTATCAATTATCAATGCGAGTCACACCACCGTGTATTCATTTCCGTTGATATATAATTCGATCTCCAATTCACGTTCTTCTGACTTACCCAGACATTGAATTTTACATTCTTATATGTAACAGTCTCTACATTAAATCCTACAGTGGGTATGGTTGTGACGGACTGTCCCAGCTTCAGTTTATACAGAATCGCTGATACATGCTTTGTTAAGGCACTTATGTATTCACGAAATGATGCAAAAAGATGAACGTATCAACCATTAGTTTCCATCTTTTTGTTCGAAAAAAATTTATTCACGTTTCAAAATAGCTCTTATTTCCTGTGCTATTTAGTTTTCTATTCTTGGTACAAAATATTGAAAAGCAACAATCTTTAAAAAAATTATTAGTGAACGAAACATGAACACATTGAGCAATGATAAAAGAAAAGCCAGTAAGAGTTGAAGTTTATATTTTTTGAGAGTGATTCTCAACTCCTGTTTTATTATCTTCACATTGACATAAATATTTAGCAATGAGTTGCAAAGCCAGAAACCCATGGAAATTACTATTTCACCTCTACAACCATATTTTAATATCATTCAGTGAAACCATATGTTTTTCCAACTCTCTGCTCTAGTGGTTGGAGTTTGATATACCTATCAGTAAATTTTTGATGATAGGTCTTGATAAAGTCTTGATTTTTTCAAAAATAAACAAAATGAGTGAAAGAGTATAAAAAGGATACTTGTTTTCCCAGCTGCGTCTAGACCGAGCATAAGGATACGCATTTCTTTATTGCCAAAGATCTTTGACAAAAGTTTGCCCATCTTGCTGGTACTTTTCCTATATACACAGCACCTGCATTGAATAAAATTCATAAACTCTTGGTATCGATGTGAAGAAAAAACTTATCCTTGACAACTCCGTAATTTAAAGTCTCTCGTACCACAGAGATTTACATCCAGATGCTACAAAACTCCCAATTTTTTTATGCATGTTTCATGTATACATATAGTACCCAAAACATTGGCACAGATGGTTATCCCAACAAGCTCAAGTTCAGGACTGATTATTGTATGAATAAGTTCAATACTTTTTCTAGATCAACTTCTGGGACAATGACTTATTAAATGTCATAGTCAGAATAGCCTTGCATCGGCGCATGCTAACGAAACAATTAAACAATCATCAATCTAACCATTTTTGTACAGCGTAGTTCTTCTATCAAAAAAGTCTTCTACCAATGCTGATTATCAATACGAATTTTATCATGAAATCCATTGAAACTATACTTAAAAGCAAATCGAGTTGTTTTATGAGCTGCTTTCTTAAGAACAAATTGCTTAAGATAAAAGAGCATAACTGGTGACTTTTTTTTGAAATTCATACAAAGTAACATGTACAAAAAAAGTTGGATAAGTATTTTTGAACTTTTCAACTAGTAATTCAGTTTCAACATTAAGTTTAAATGAATCATCAGCCATAGATATTAAGTGTTTACATATGTAGACAGCAAAACATTGATATAATACTTTTTCAATTTTGTCTATTCTATAACAAAAATCATAGATTTTTTCTTTTGCTCATTGAAAAATTCCGTTGAAGCACGTTTGCCTAACCAAGTGATGAAAATATATAGCTTTGCTATCATATACATGGATATATGATGAAACATGGCAGCATCCGAATGTCACAACAAAAAAAAAGGAATTCATGAAATAATTGCAGGAGTGGAGATAGAAAAAAAGAAATTTATCGAATCACCATACTTTAAAAAAGTATGGGTGTAAATTCAGAATCAAGGTATCACATACTTTTAAATAACATACAGTTTTCATTGTTATTAGCCATGAAAATAAAAATTCAAAAGAATGGCAAAGGTCCAAATAATTTATGGAAGGGGAACAAAAGCTTTCATCAACAGATTATGATATTCTTAACCTTTAATCTTGGGGTTTTATGTCTATGCATCTACTAAGAATACATATATGTATGTATATATATACATATACGAATGATATCTATATATTTTATCCATCTACGTGTATACATACAAAAATGTTGGTTAGTAATCCCAGTATTTCATGCCCATATAACAATTAACAGTTGGGCGATTTCATTGTAACGGTAACGGCACGATTGTTATTGATAAACGTCAATCCGTCAATTGATTCTGTCACATGAAAAATAGGCCGATTGTTTCTTTCCCTCTCTCTTGAATCAAAGGTGAACACGTAGCTCGTACACATTAAAGTATCGAGAAAAATCATAAATTTATCTCGATCATTATTGGAATCACGATAGAATTCGCGTTTTTGAGAATTTAAAATAACGAAACGTTCAACCGCACTCAAATATTTCATACGCCCTCGGAGTATTGGAGGTTAAGTTGACCGATTTTGAGTCAATGAAAAGGTTCAATCCGACATGTAGTTTATAACGAAATAATCTCCACACGTCCGGAATGAGTAATAACGCGGCACGGAGAGACGAGCGATTTGTAAATGTTTTAACGAAGCAAAATTTGCGGTAATTAATTGAGAGTACGAGACATTTCCTGGATTAGAATGTATATGTGTGGGTTACATAGCGAGTAACGTGCCATACAAAACCACCAATAATCATGCATAACCTTATACGATCAAGAAAAAAAATTTCACGAAATTTGAGCATATAGGCGCATTCGCACACGCGATATATCGCAATAGGGGTTATGTGAAAAAGTTTTGAAAAAACTTGATTATCGAAGGGCGATAACTCACCGAAAAGTATCTACTACACCGAAACAATAATTTATCATCAACAAACGGACACATCACAACACATATTTTCGTTCATATCCGATGTTTTCTTGGTGTTTTTGTAGGAGAGTATGTACTCGGAGCAAACTGCGCCCTTTACACTGCTACCAACTACCCGTTTTCTCAAACTTGACTTGAATCTCTCTCTCTCTCACACACACACAACGTCTCTCACACTGCCACCTATTATACTAACAAACCACGTAAAAGGAAAAAAAGAAAAATGCATACGTGCGTGTATGACGACACCGTGAAAGAGAGAGAGAGAAACATCAATCAAGGAATGACAAAGACAGACTCCATGTTACGATGACGCGGCTATACATAAAATTCATATACTACGACAGTCGGTCGCTCGCTGCTGCAATGGATTAGAAATGTTGCTTCTTGTGTCTTCTTCGTCTAGCTCATCCAGCTGTAACTTCTTTTGGACAAATGGCCAATAAGATGGCGCAACAGTAAGAACATGAAAAATACACTACTCGTTAATACGAACTCCGTTCTTCCTAAATTTCTTCGTCAGATGCATTTTATATCATATGCCGATGGATATATCATCAATCGTAATCGTGATCGTAATAACCGAACTATATTTTATCATACGAACATTTTCTAATCTATTTTTTGTTTCACTATTATATTAGCCATGACCGCCATGCACATCTCGCGCATAAAAAATGTACGCAGGAAATTTGAATTGAAGATTTGAATACCCTATAGTAGATATTCGATATCTGATTGGCAACGTAAAGATAGAGGTAGTTTATGGATTTTTCGAAAGTTTGGCCCGAGTAATGAGAATGAGGTTCGAATATTCGTTTAAAAATGAATCGCAATGAATTTTGTAAAATCGAATTATTGTTAAGAATTTTCAGGGCGAAGTGAAAAATTTTGACAGGTAGTCGCATGAGTATCAAGAGACGCGGTAGCGGCTCGACGCCAAGTATATCATATCAGTTTCTCATATATTAGATAGAGTTCTTTTTGCTTCCTCATCGAGGAAGCTTTGTGACGATGAAAATTTTTTTTTTTCCAATTTTTAATGTCAATGTGCTCAAAATGTTCCAAAACATCAAAAAATCATATCTAGAAAAAATATCCGGATGTGTGTGTGTGTGTGTGCGCGCGTGCGTGTGTGTATGTTATGGCGCTGCAAAATTTAAACGCTTATAACTCGGAAACGGTTTGAGATACAGGGCTACCGTTTTGCACAGATGTTAATCTATACAAGATCTTCATTCTCTGATAATTTTGTCAGAATTTGTAAAAAATTACGAATCTGACGACGTTTTGAAATTTTCATAAAAAGGGTGTTGAAGCTCTAACTTTCGAAAATTTTAAGATTTATTAATAATTTTTTTTTATAAATAGACTATCAGAATAGGAAGGTTGGTATTGAATTCGGGGAATATCGGTTGAGCGGTTTAAATTTTATGACATTTTGAATTTTACGAAAATATGAGTTTTTCAAAAAATCGTCTAACCGCTTCAATTTTTGGAAATTTTATAAGATATTGTGTATAAGTCTATACTTCCTCTATACTTTCCAGCAAAGTTGTCTGAATTATTTAATTTCAATGTAAATAGAAAAACGATGAAAATTGAAAGTTGCAAACTGTTTTTTCTGATGGCTCGTCATTTAGTTTTTTTTTTTATCCATTTAAACAAAGAGATAAATTAAAGTACGTAAAAGAGGGTAGAGAAAATACATTATTTCCTTGTATACAAAAAAAAATGCTGTAGATTAAAATTTGCAAATTGCTTCCTCAAGATGGTCAAGATGCACGATGCTCGAAGCTTCCTCCATGAGGAAGCCAAAATTAAAAATATAGCACCCCATAGAGTAAGCTTTATGGGATAATAAATATGAAGAAACGAAGAAGCAAAACTCATGGCATAAAATTCATCAAATGATTATCGTTTAATGTCAATAAAAAAAAAAAAAAAAAACAGTACAGTCACTTGTTTTATTCAAAGATACATATATCTATGTACGTATGCGTATAGATGAGTTTTGAAGTATCATGCATCATGTATTGCACATATTTTCTCTTTTTTCTTATATAAAAATCATACTAAATTTACGGTTGGTATAAAAAACGTTGCAAAATGAATTATTAAACCAACCGATCGAGATGAAAAATTTTTGCTCGATTTTCGATAGCAGTACGATATGTGGTAGTACACTAAAATATAAAATGACTGGTTTTGTTTGGTCATTGGGCCGGAATATTCGACTGATTGTGAGTTGTTTGTGTAAAAACGAGAAAAACGAAAGACCATCAATACTTTGCTTTCGTCAGTCTCTCATGGGTAAAACCGAGAAGTCAGGGATGAAATTCTTTCTTCAGGTTCTCGGCGAGTTTGTTTATAAATTCGAAAGTTTCAAGATAATCTTTCCTGGTGACTTTGTCCATGCCCTTGATGCAAATTGCGAGATCTTTGGTCATGAAGCCCTGTTCGATCGTACTGATGCAAACTCTTTCAAGGGTTTCAGCAAACTTTTCTAAAGGCTTGTTATTGTCGAGTTTGGCGCGATGAAGAAGACCTCGGGTCCACGCGAAGATCGAAGCAATTGGATTGGTAGAGGTCTCCTTTCCCTGTTGGTACTGACGATAGTGGCGAGTGACAGTTCCGTGAGCAGCCTCAGCTTCAACGGTACGTCCGTCAGGACACAAAAGCACCGAGGTCATAAGGCCCAGCGAACCGTAGCCTTGAGCCACGGAATCGGATTGTACATCCCCGTCGTAATTTTTGCACGCCCATACGAAACCACCGTTTGATTTCATCGCGTAAGCTACCATATCATCGATCAAACGATGCTCGTACCAGATTCCTTCAACTTCGAACTTTGTCTTGTATTCGGCATCGTAAATTTCTTGAAAAATATCTTTGAATCTACCGTCGTATTTTTTGAGAATAGTGTTTTTCGTTGACAAATAAAGTGGATACTTTCGGGAAAGAGCATACTGGAAGGAACTGTGAGCAAACGCTCGAATACTCTCATCCGTATTGAACTGAGCTTGTGCTATACCCGCGCCCTTGAACTCGTGCACCGTGTGATGAATCTTCTGACCGTTTTCTCCTGTCCACGTTATTTCCAACTTGCCCGCACCAGGGACCACGAAATCAGTCGCTTTGTACTGATCCGCGTGAGCATGCCTTCCTATTATTATCGGTGTATTCCATCCAGTTACCAAACGAGGAATGTTTTTGCATATTATTGCTTCGCGGAACACCGTTCCACCGAGAATGTTACGAATCGTTCCGTTTGGACTCTTCCACATTTGCTTCAAATTGAATTCCACTACTCGATTCTCATCCGGTGTTATCGTCGCGCATTTTATACCGACGTTGTAACGCTTTATCGCCTCTGCACAATCTACCGTCACTTGATCAGACGTCGCATCGCGATTTTCGATTCCTAAATCGTATGTATGAAGATCTATGTCCAAATATGGTAGAATTAACTTCTCCTTTATCGAGTCCCAAATTATCCGGGTCATCTCATCCCCAAGAACATCCACTACAGCTCCTGCCTGTAATTAAAATCATTCCTCGTGAATAATCTGTGTCTTGTATATCAGTGCCGCCGGGTCATGCCCTTTTCGTTTTTTACAACCACTCGCTAAAATCCTTTTCTTTCATTTTACCGGATCTGAAAAAAATTCTCCTATACAGCGATATCTCCGTTACTTCTTGCTACAGCAAAACTTGAAGAATTCTTCAAATTGCTCCTCCTCATTCAGGATCGATTGCTCAATGCATCCCAATTTTAATGTGTTTCAAATCATAATTATTTTTTTTTGTTACAGACAAAAGAGAGAATTTTCCTGCTGTTGTTTTACCCAGATAAGTTTCTCTCAGAAGATAAACGGGTTTCGAATGGAACTTTATTGCTTATTTCAAAATAAAGTACATTCTTAAGTCATTCTTCGATATAAATCATGTTGATGATTTTTATATGATTGGAACACAATGAAACTTTTGGTTTTATTTTACAGTACTATTTCAAGTTTTTGTACATTTTTGTCTAAAAATTCAGATAAAATTTTAGAGCGTAAAATAAGAGATAAACTTGTACCGCTTATCAACAATGCAGATTTTCACAATTATGTTATGAGTTTCGTTCAATACTGGTGTAACACGCGTTTCAGTAGCCTTCGGCAATGATTATTTTTTTCTGTTATATCGAGTTGAAATATCATTGACATTGCGTCAGAAAAAAATGTCTTATCGTAGCGAATGATTTGTGTCATTTTGCAAGAAAGTTGCAAAACTATGAAAGTATGATACTCCTATGAAAAGATGACTTCTTACTAAACTCTGATAAGCTCTACACCTTTAAGTATATTATAAGATAAAAGGATTATAAATAAATTTCTATAAACCAAAAAAAAAAGTGCAATATGAAAAATTTGTCTTGTTTTTCCAGAGTCCGACATTTATTTGCAGTGTTATGCTGAAAATAGATGTAATATTTGTTATCCCTGAATTTTTATCTCTGAGAAATACTTAGAAAGTAATAGAACACGCCTTTCTGCTGGTTTTAACTATGTAACAATATGTAGAAACCATTCTGATAAGAGAATACAGAATGCGGAATAAGTTTGTATCAATATGGAATAAAATTTTCTGATCGTGACATAGCACTTTCAGTCTTTCCATTTTATAATATTCATGAGAATTTAATTTCACAGTCCGATCGGAAGACTGCAAAAACGAGATGTCATCATAGATAACGAATATAACTGTCTAGCCTTATAAGAAAATATATCATCCAAAATATTCATGTTTATGAATAAATTAGAAAAATATGTATATATATTCGTATATAGGCGAAAGTGTAAGAACTGAGAAAAATATTTATTTACGTTTCAGTCGATCGGATCTTCTATGATAAAAAAATCTTGTGTGACAGTTTTCTCATAACTCACCTTAATTTTAGCCATGATAACAGACGATACACTGAAATTTCTGACAAGTGAACAACTTGTTCGATCGGCACTGAGTACTGTCGACGATAAAATTGATGAATTCGTCCGCAGCGATATTAATTTGCTTGTGGTATAAAGTCGAGCGACAGCTGCTTTTATAAAATTCGTGTTCGTCTTGGACACACAGTGCAGCAGGATAGACATGGCAACCTACTTTGCCGGTGACTTTCGTTCTCTCTTACTCACTTCTCCTCCCACGAGCTTACTGTCTTTGTTTCTCAACTGAAGCCTACCCTTTCTCTCGCGCACGTTCGAAAACACGATGTTCTTCTCTTTTCAAATATTATTCTTCCCTTTCTCCTTCACGTTTGTCCGCTTGAGTGTACCTGTTTGACAGGCGCGTTCCCCACCAATAATACCGTTACAGAACTGACTTTTTTTCTCCTTATTCGCTGGACGTCTTGGCTTTCGTTCGAGGTCACTATCTCTACATGTAAGCGCAACGCTCTTCAATAGTAAATGGAACTTTAAACGCCCGTTTGGATGCAACCACCTCGTGTTAATTTCTTACTTTTTTTCAGAAATAGCTGGCGCTATATGCTACGCACATGCGAGAACTTTGGAGTTTGAACTCGCCTGTATATGTGATTCTATAGACATATATACGCAAGAATGAATGATAACGAGGAATAAATACATAACTCACTGGTACAATAATAAACGAGCACCGGCACTGCCAATCGTAGCTCTAGAACTGATCGAAATCTTAGTTTTCCAACTTCTGTACGGCAAAAGGTGTAATAAAAAAATGTTCACTCTTCTCGCCTCTCTCACATGCGCATCTTTTCAACATCAACGTTACATCACACATATTCCAACTCTTATCAGTATGCGACAACATTTTTACCGTATTTATCAGCGACGAAAATGACTTTGGTTTCTTCTCAAAATGATAACAATGCAGCATTGATTCATACAATACACATAGCGTGAAACGTGAAGCGCTTAATGCATTTCCTCAGTTTTGAATTAAATTTCCACGGATCATATTCCGTTTAAGGATTTCTTGTAGTGCACTTTAATTAAAAAATATTATTCAATAATAATTTTTATGCCACTCCGGAAATTCAGGCGCATTTGGAATATGACCATCGCACTGATGATTTTCGAAATATAATGAAATCGAAAAAAATATCATTTAAAAAAAAACATTTAACTCGTCTCATCAAAATAATTATGATTTTTCTAATAACTAAACACGTAGATTATTTTTCAGACTCATGATATCTTTTAATCTTTTACTGGCATATTTTCAATTCGGTGTATATCGGCAAATAAGTTTCGTGCACGCATGTGATAATATATGTTTTGAGTATTACGTCGCAGTGATAATGAAATTTAAAAAAAAAAATTGCCAGGGGGTCTCTCGTCGATAAACTTTGTCATATAGAGCCGATAAGCCTATACAAATTTAAGTGATTCGGGCGCGGAGTAGGTTATGAATTTTTAACGTTGCATATAAAACGTTCCAAATTCGCGTCATACATTTTTCGACAAAAATATTTTTGCTATACTTATGAAATCAAAGCTTTTTTCTCATATGATGAGAAAAAAAAATGGTAAATATTCAGAATACGGGCCTCACCTCCGATCGTGCTAATATTTTTATATGTTATTCTGGGCGTGCTCCCGAGCAATTTTATGTATAACACCGTCACACAAAAAAAAAGTGGTCAGTATCTAGAACCGGACCAATCAATCTTTACGTATTTTGACCCGCTGAATCCGAATCCGGGGTTAGATTGGCCAATCTACCTCCAAAATTTTGAGTAAATTCCAAAAATTCGCAAAAATTGCGGAAAATCGCTGTTAAAAGCATGATAAAAGTTTTCTTCGACCTTAATCGGATATGTTGTTTATGTAATTTGATGCGCTGAATCTGAATCTGGAATCAGATCAGCTGATACACTCCCACAATTTTGAGTAAACTGCAAAAATCGCTAAAAATGGATCAAAATCGCTATGATGAGTATGGGAAGAATTTTATTGATTTAGATCGAATACGCTCTTTTTGTATTTTGATACGCTGAAACCGAAACCGGGCGTCTATTTAACTCGTACGTCTCCAAAATTTTGCTTCCATGGAAAAAAATCGGCTAAAATTGTTCTTTACAAATTTCGAGTAACTCAAATCTGAATTCGGTGGCTAGTAGTCCCCATCATGCATACTTCTGCCGAAGATCGTGAAAAATATCAAAAATAGTAAAAATCGTCAAAAAATAGTTTTTTAGATGTTTTAAGGTAATTCTATCGCTTAAGACTTATAGTAATTAATATTATTGACATATGGAAAAAAGTTATTTCTTATAAGTAAAATTTTCCATATGTAATCCTTTAAATGAATGTTCGTACTGAATTATAAAAATTAAAAAAAAGTTAGTCCAACGATTCACGTAGTATTCCCAGGTTTACGTTTGGCAACACCGGTTCTCTCCGTCTTTTTCTACTCGACCACTCGTGAGTGTTTTTTTTTGCTGCTTTTTTCTGCTGATCCAAGGAGACTATAGGTTAAGGAAGTACCCTCGGTAAATTAATTAATAAACAGAAAATTATAAAAATTTGTAAAGATGTCAAAATCTTTCGAGAAATGACTCGGTTAAAATTTTGTGACCTTATTTGGTTGACTTTGAAAAGAGATATCAATGAAAGTAGTTAACATATGGAGTCTTATGTGAATCTGTGATTCCAGACGCACTCTTTAATTTATAACGTTGAATTTAACAAACAGATTTTGATAAAATTTGGAGAAGATATAAACGAATGTTTAATGAACATTTTTCTTTTTGGAAAACATGCAAAGCTTGCTTGTGTTGTAAGAAATGACTGGAAATGAGACAAGGTTTTTGAGCAACACGCAAATGTGGCAACACCGCAGAATTGTTGGTTATGGCGCTTCATTCGAATATAAGTTACAGCAAGCACTTTCGAAACTGTCTGAACATGCGCAAATTAAGTCAACGATAGAAACAAAGTATTGCAAAAGAATTATTTTACATTTGTAACGAACATTTTGTGTGTTTCATGCATCAATTATTTTCGGAAACAATAAGAAATAGAAAATATGAAAAGAAGACACCGACAATTTAATCATTTTTAAAGTCTTCTTTGAGGTTAGGGATGTTTCTTTTCCCGTACACACTTCGGATTTCTTTAACCACTGATGAAAAAAGAAACACGCAGAAGCTGGGTACTGGCCGATTGTAACCTTTCCTATACGCGACTATACGTAGATTCAATGCTTGTACGTGAGCATGTACACTAACCCAGGGGCTACGGTGTTGCCGAAATATATGCTACGTTACTCATATTGAAGACTAAAAGTCTCTGACTCACTACGTACCGAGGGTACTTCGTGTGATACGGAGATTGGACTCCTTACCTTATAGTCTCCTTGATGAGAATGTAAATTAGGGCGGGTTGTTCGAACTTCTAGGTAAGCCTATCTGACATTTAAAGGTCTACAAGTCAATGCTTTTACCCGCCAGATAAGCTACCTAGAAGTTGGAACAACCCGCCCTTAAGATGATGGATCAGTCGGTAATCACAACCGTGAGTGCGAGAGAAATGGCTGCAAATTTTGAAAAGGAAATTTTTCCACATCGTTCGTCTGATCGAAAAAATAAAAATGTCATCGGATTTTTGCGATCGTGCTGCGTACGATGACATTTTTATTATTTTAATCGGACGAACGATGTCAAAGAGTTTCGATTTCAAAAATTCGAAGTGTGATTACCGACTGATCCATCATCTTAATCATTGAAATTTATATTGGGATCTGACAAAATTCGTGAGACATTTGGTGTTGAATTTTCCAACTATAACCGGAGTGCATTGCTCATTGATACATATATAAATTAAAATTAGTGTTTTTGCGCAAAATTAAACAAAAATGGGAGTAGGTGTGTTTACACCTCGCGAATAATCCAAAAAAAGAAAAAAATAAAATAGAAAAAGAAAAAAAAAGAAAAAGGAAGATTCAATGACTAGGAATTGAACCGGACGATCGACAAATATCACTTTTTGTTAAAACTACCATTGTTTATCCTAAATATTTATAACTAATGCTATATTTACACGGTGAGCCTATACCATACACGGGCTTAACCTATATATGCGATTGCACCCTCATCTGCGCCATTTTAATTTTAGGCCACGCCTCCATGTCAGATCCCAATAGCGAAGAATAAAATACCATTTAACTTCAAAATTTCTCGTTTATCCCCCATGAATAATGGCAGTTTTCTCCGACACTCCGACGTAGTTCAAACTCATGTTTTTTTTCATATAGTTTCGAGATAGGATGAACTGAGTTTAAAGGTTTAAACTTAGATTAACGTCGGAGAAAACGGCCATTGGTAACCTTTAAAAACTTGTATGAATATAAGGAAGCAAAGGCAGTGTTTTCATGAATTTAAGTGATCAAGCACGAAGCACGATGCACAACAAGGAGACTATAGAGAAGGAGTCCAATCTCCGTATTGGGCAGTATTGGGCGTCTGTTAGAAAAACGTCCGTGAAAATGTCGGGAACCCGGGTTCGAGCAACGGCCACTCGCGTCGCATTGTCGTTTGTGTACGGATATATATAGTAATAAAATCAATGTCGTTGGTGAAACTGACCGCCATGGCGGTGGAATCGTGGATTCAAAGAGCTTTCGCGTCTGTCAAAAATTGTTGAATCAACGATTATGAGTGCTCGTAATCGAAAATACTAATATGTATTGTAATGATATTCTCCAGCAACGTAAAACCCTGTGCTTTACACATTCAAAGTATCAGCTGATCTCCCCTCGTATTGCTAAGAAAACCATAGCATCCGGGAAATTGCCGGTTCACATACTCATGTCGAAAGAAATTTTTTCTGTCACAAATTTTTTTTTGCATGATATTTATGAATATTTTAAAATTATATTGATAACTATAGCTTTTGTGATCACAGTTACTGTTGCGGCCCGGATAAGCCAGTAGCATTTTCTGCCGTTTTGAAAATCATTAGCTTACGTGGTGTAATATGGTTTAATGACAGGCTCATACTCGTGGAATCCGCGGTTCGAATCCTCTTTTGTTTTATTTTTTTTTCATCATAGATAGTTATTGTTCTTTGACTATAGCAGAAATTTTAAAAAATCAATTGATTTTGTTGAATTATGTTTTTTTTTTATTCATTCATATAAAAAATGACTGCAATATGTTAATTTATTTTAACAACAACAGTCACTGTGTCAGTGTATTCCATTTTACAAAGATAGGTTAGACCACGGTTAGACCTACAAAAACTATCAACAGTGTCAGCTGGCAGCAACGCATGCGCGTGATAACGTGTACATAATACGCATGCGTTAACCCGTACAGTACCTATAACAGCGCCACTCGAGAGGAACCCTCTTTCCCGACACATTTACGGACGTGCCCGAGGACTCCTTCCCTATAGTCCCCTTGATGCACAACATCACGAGGTAGCTCTCGCTTTTTCATAGCACATTATATATCAATATCATCGCGGTGTGGAACGTGTGGAAGCAGCAGCAGCAGCCATGCACACAATGTCAAAATTTCATGTACACGTGATCACGATCACATGATCGGCGGTGCGGATTCTGCGTAGACTTCCGTGGTGCGAACCATACTTGTTTTTTTGACAAAATTAGACGGAAAAGGGGTATACATACGAAAGCGTCCACCCAATCCAATAACAACAAAAAAACGGACAGTACAATAAGTCCGCGTATCTCAATATCAAAGCAGAAGAATAAAATATAGCTTCGATAAAAAAAGGTTGAAAATGAATTAACAAACGATGTGGATAGTTGTTAAAAAAGGAATACAGCCGTGAATTTTTCTTCACTGCATACACGAATGAACTCGTTGAGCATCGAGGATTATCAAGAATTTGACGCCTTAGAGATGGTGAGTTGATTCTGCCAAAAAAAACCAACACGAAATAATTTCGTCTCCATTTCTCAACGCCCCCTACCCGTGTGTATACATTATTTTCTCATATTTGCATACGCGTGAAGAAAAGAACAAAGTGAAATCGTAAACTATATATATATATATTGACGTATACGAGTAGTGACCACAGATTTTCGGAACGTCAATTCCTCAGACGTACCGCGTATTTTTAGTTAAATGACACCTGATTGGGTTACATATCGCGAATCTCATTGTACCCGATAAAGAATTATAAACTGCTAGCACTTCTTTCGTTATAGATTTCGTATTACATATACCAGACAATGAAAACAAGAAAACCACTGATTTGCATTTTAGAATTGAAATATGTCGGATTACGATAAATTATTCGATCGCCATATGCTTAATTGAACAAATTCATGGTAATAATAATATATGCCTACATATATACATTCAACCTGTATTCGTACGTATGCATAAAGTTCCTCGAATGACGTCGATTTCGTATTCGTGGTGCAGTATATACGATGGTATCAGTAGTTCCTATTTGGAATGTGTATTGTGTTAATCCCCAAGATAGAGGATTATATTAAACTTCATCTTCCTGTCTTTCTCTCTCTTTCTCCCTCCCTCCTTTCTCTTTCTCTCTTGATGTTTACGGGCAATTTTCGATGTTCAAACGTCATTATTAGCTCGAATCGAGAATGGACAATCAAAGAATCTTCTTATGTGATTAAACAATCTCTTTACTCGTCTAGTTTCAAGGTGGGTTGTGAGCTTCTATGGAAAACCATATTTTTCAGAAACACAATATGGACCATTTTTTTTTTTTATTTATCAAGATCTATTCATTTTGCATACTCACTTTGCTGGATGCTATTCCTTTTTTGTTTGCAAATATTTAGAGAGTTGAGCAAAAGAATTATAATGTGCGTATGTATGTGGCTGAATCCAGATTGACATGAAGATATGGAGAAGTTTCCGCTGAAAGGTACTTCGTCATCGACATCGACTGTGGCAGTTCATCCTGCCGTACCCACATCTTATAACTCCGTAGATGCTCAGGTAGGCACTTATTGCACAATCTCAGTATCCTTCATTTCATTACCGAAGACTTGGATTCCTTTTCTCATTTGTTCTTTACTTAGATCTTCTGTTTTTCTTTCTGTGTCTCGACTGCCTTGCTTTGGTCTAAAATGGGTAGAGTCAAGAAGCACATGCACGCACATGGCTCCGCTTTACATTTTATTTTCTATTCTCGTTTGACATTCTAAGCACTGGAGAGAAAGTGAAGATTGTGTCAAAACGAAACTGTATTTGGACGGTATTCGTTGAAATATCAATCCTCAACCCCTTTTCTAGAAGCTCGTTCTCACGCAGGTGCTACATTAAACGTCTGCGCGATCCACATCTCAAGCAGCGAACTCTATCCCACCGTACACCGGATACAAAGAACCCTTAGCTGGTCTCATTATTTATAATTCCTGTAAAGATAATCAGGTTTTCACGAGACAGTAAAGCAAAAAGAATACACGCTTCATCCGAAGTGTGAGAAGGAGAGAAAAACATCCAGAGACTCTGGCATTCATAACGCATTGAACACGTTGTACCTTGAGAGAACTAACACGTATATCGAATTAGAAAATATTTGTGACGGCTTGAGAGCTGCGAACAACAGCAGTCAGCCGTTTTCACGAGGGCCACCGGTAAAATACAAACTCAGTAGCATTTAGATCTTATAAACAAAGGAATAGACACCTCGAAACATTCTAGTCCTGAAATTAATTATTAAGAATGTGACTAATTCAGAATAACAGATGCTCAAGCATGTCCTTAACAATTAATTATTACAAAGAGTCGATATTTGTTTCGAAACTTGCACGCTCTATTTATGGTCGTTATCCCAACGTTAATTATAATTAAAAAAAAAAAAACTAATTATTTCTTATAAAATTAATGACTCGTTACTTTGTCCAAGTCTCTCTCTCTCTCTTTCTCTCTGAGCTTGCAAGAGGTTCGATATTGCTATGAACAGCGTAAATATAAACGTATACTTAGTTTTATATATTCTGTATATGTATACATATTCTAAAGTATGTAGCAAAAAGTGTGTATGATGAATTATTCAATTTTATCATTTCAGACAATAAGCGCCATAGATTCTGGTAATTCCGGCGATGCAAGATTGCAAAACAGCGCTTTAAGACGAGGAGGAAATTTTAGTAGCGACGAAGACATGCTGGATGTAAATCATCAAACAGGCTCACATCAAGGGGGTAACAATGCCTACACAGATCGTAGCATTCGCCTTGACGATTCATCGTCGCATTGTAAGACTATTCGCAACACATTCCAAAAGTTATCATTAGAATTACTGGAATGTGCATAATCATTCGATTTTTTCATTTGAATTCTGGAAAATTATTCTGAACTTTTGAATCTACGTTTTTTCGGTTTGATTTGAAAGAAAAATTTTCTTTATTTTTCTTGCATTCTTCAGGCTCGTTTGTCTCTTAGTTTCAGCCGATTCTGACGATATACCAGGAATCGGCCAGTACGAGGATTTCCACACGATAGATTGGCAACGTGACATAGCCCGCGATCGCATGAGACACAGATACATCGTTAAAAAGAAACACGATTCTATTTGTGATTTGGTGAAAGGTGCACTCGACGCGTCATCGGGATGGCTTTGCGTTTTGTTTGTTGGCCTTTTCACAGGTGTAGCTGCTGGAATAATAGATATAGGTGCGTCCTGGATGACGGATCTGAAATTTGGTATTTGTCCTCAAGCTTTTTGGCTCAATAAGGAACAATGTTGCTGGAGTTACAACGAGACTACTTTCGATGGCGGAAATTGTTCTCAGGTGAATATTTTCGTGATTACAATAGCTTTGAAGATTTTTCGACAGAGAAAAATGGATTGGCAGCTTTTGTTTTCATTCAACTATAATTCAACACTTAAAACTCGCCATCTTATGTTGACCATATAAATGACAAAATACGAATTTGCTATATTTCAGTGGCTACCATGGCCCGAAGTCTTCAGTCGTTCGAAAAATGGAGCAGGACCTTACATAATCTCATATATGTTTTACATTGCGTGGGCTCTCTTGTTCGCATCACTTTCGGCATCCTTGGTGAGAATGTTTGCTCCATACGCATGTGGTTCCGGTATACCCGAGGTATTTTTTCACTTCTAATATTCTTAAACCAACTCATAACCGAGAAGAGAAATGTTGACAAAAAAATGTAATGAGCGAATGAATCACAAATATTTCGTAGATAAAAACTATACTCAGTGGTTTCATTATTCGTGGATATTTGGGTAAATGGACACTAATCATCAAATCCGTCGGCCTCATACTCTCCGTTTCGGCCGGTTTGAGTTTGGGCAAAGAAGGACCGATGGTTCACATAGCTTGCTGCATCGGAAACATATTTTCTTATTTATTCCCAAAATACGGTCGAAACGAAGCGAAAAAAAGGGAGATTTTGTCAGCTGCTGCAGCAGCTGGTGTGTCAGTCGCTTTTGGGGCACCCATTGGAGGTGTTTTGTTCAGCTTGGAAGAGGTAAGAATTGCTTTAAGTAGTCTAAAGTAATTTTATTATGGTAGCAAATTAAACTCAAACAATGATAACGAACGAACTTGACGTTATCCAACTATTCGATAGAATGTCATTTAATCATTGTTGTTTCGTTACAAAAATGATTATCTTTCGCTAATAATGAAATCAAAATATTAACTTTAAAATCATTTAATTTATTCACATATCAAAGGTTATTCAAACATTTTGAAAATTAAGAGTTATGGCTCGATGAAAGACAGAAGAACGTAACAAAATTACGAGGGTCCATTATAAATTATTATCTATAATATACACGAAATCCTGACAGCCGTCATCGTGAAATATGGGAAATATTTTTACATTTGAAGCACATAAAAACAATGTACAACATGACAGCATGGAAAGTAATGATTTAACTTGGACTTTTCAGGTCAGTTATTACTTCCCTTTGAAAACATTGTGGCGATCATTCTTTTGCGCTTTGATAGCAGCATTTGTTTTGCGTTCAATAAATCCGTTCGGCAACGAGCACTCGGTATTGTTCTACGTGCAGTATAACAAACCATGGATATTTTTCGAGCTGATACCATTCGTGATGCTAGGAATTATCGGAGTGAGTAAATAGAAAAAAAAATATACTTTTGAAAAGAAATTTTATTATTTTTTTCGTTTATTTCTCGAATTGTCTCAACGGTTTCATATTTGCAGGGTGTAATCGCGACTCTGTTCATCAAAGCCAACTTGTACTGGTGTCGTTATCGAAAAACATCGAAACTCGGTCAGTATCCGGTGACTGAAGTTTTGGTCGTAACTGTCGTCACGGCCATTATCGCATATCCAAATCCATATACGAGGATGAGCACAAGTCAACTGATTTATCTATTGTTCAGTCAATGTGGTGTTTCGAACGCTGATATGTTGTGGTGAGTTTAACTTTTGGGGAGTTTCCTCTTGGGAAACATGTTGAAATCAAAAAAGAAATAAATATGGCTTGAGAATATACGAAAACTGATCGAAATAACGTAATAATGGGGTTCGCTTGTGTCCCTTTGTTTAATTGAAAATCAATTACTGCTATTTCCGTTTCACCAGGGCCAAAACTATATAACAAAATGCGTTTAATGATTGCAATGGCAAAAAGAGATCAGAGAGTATAAAAATTCATGTCATTAAAAAACTAGTAATTCGAGAGTAACCTTCAATAAATGAGTCTTTTCTGTTTCAGTGATTATAATCGAAATTTTACGAACGTCAATTCAGCGATCGAAAGTGCCGCCGCAGGGCCCGGTGTTTACAACGCTGTGTGGCTATTGGTCTTGACGCTTTTTCTCAAACTGATTATGACAATATTCACATTTGGCATAAAAGTACCGTGCGGTCTCTTTATCCCATCACTTTGTTTGGGTGCGATCGTTGGACGTATCGTTGGTATAGGAATGGAACAACTCGCCTACAATTATCCACATATTTGGATGTTCAGCGAGGAGTGTTCTACCGGTGTTGGCTGTATAACGCCAGGATTATACGCAATGGTTGGTGCGGCTGCCGTTTTAGGTGGTGTGACTAGGATGACCGTGTCTTTGGTCGTCATTATGTTCGAATTGACCGGCGGTGTCAGATACATTGTTCCTCTGATGGCTGCCGCTATGGCGAGCAAGTGGGTCGGCGATGCACTCGGTAAACAAGGCATTTACGATGCTCATATCGGACTCAATGGGTATCCATTTTTGGATAGTAAAGAAGAATTCCAGCATACAACCCTTGCCGCAGATGTTATGCAACCCAAGTACGTATAACATTCGTCCATTCTGTGATATTCCATTCCAATTTTCACACGTACACTTGTTATTTTTTATTTTCATACCAAAGTTACGTCGATGTTTTTTGTTTCAACGGGACTTTTTTCGCATCTCAGAGCCCTTTTAAAAATGATGGGAAGAGAATATTTGAACTTCTTTTTGAAAATAATTGGAACGTGCAGATTTCAACCCTCTTTCAAACCCTAAGAAAATTACGTGGTATTTTTGTGGTATCGATTTGGTTATTTAAAAATCGTAAACTTCAATTTTCACTACAGACGAAACGAAGCTCTGCACGTTCTTACCCAAGACTCAATGACTGTCGAAGACGTTGAAAATTTGCTGAAAGAAACGGAGCACAACGGTTTTCCGGTTATTGTCTCGAAAGAGTCACAATACTTGGTCGGTTTTGTACTGAGAAGAGATTTGAATCTTGCTATTGCAAATGCAAAAAGAATGATGGAAGGTATTACCAGGCAGTCACCAGTGATTTTTACCAGCGGTAATAACCTCCAGGTTCATTCACCAGCTCCCCTGAAACTCAAGAAAATTCTTGATATGGCACCGATAACGATCACCGATCAAACTCCGATGGAGACCGTAGTTGATATGTTTAGAAAATTAGGTCTCCGACAAACCCTTATTACACACAATGGGTAAGTATAATCTTTTCATACTTCATTCTGAGATGTGCAAAACATGATGGAATTTCTTTCAATAAATAATCAATATATCTCAATATACAAAGATGATTCAACAAGTTAATCTGCTTTTCATTGACGCAATTCCTAGGAAATTTATAAATATTCAGAAAAAATTGCTAGCTTCATTCCATATGAAAGAAGAAAAGTTGTTCAGTATTGTAGCTCTCGAGTTTATAATTGTTGTTTTCATCCCATGAGAACTTTGATTGCAATCATATTTTTTTCGCCTTTCGCTTAAAAATCTTATGATTTCATTTTCAGGCGACTTTTGGGTGTAATTACGAAGAAAGATGTGCTGAGGCACGTGAAACAACTGGATAACGAAGATCCGAATTCCGTGTTATTCAATTGAAGGAAAGTGTTGACGTGTCATCATTTTTTTTCACCAAGGTCCATCCAAGGAGGAAGAGTTATGGAATGAAGTTTAGGTGCGACAACAAGTTGTATGAGGAACATGTTCAATTCGCTAATTGCCCGATTGTCGCTCAAACTTTGTTGATATACTCGTTTTCCTCGTTGTGCTTCTCATCGATGCGTTTATCAATGAAAGAACAAATTCGCGTAGTCCTTCTTTTCTCAATCTCTTTTTCTCGAAGAAATCTGAGATAAAAAATTTCAACAGATTCAGCTCGTCTTGCGAGCGAATGAAAAATGCAATCGATTCGTTACACATTGAATAGCGCTCGGATTTGTAATTATAAATTATATTTAGCTATTCCAGTTCCTCTGGAAAATCACGTCGAACATCACTTGCGCAAGCGTGTCAACGCTATATTTTTTTATTCAATGCCGCTGTATCACCCTACTGGCGATTGATAGTATTTTTTCTTCTTTTAACTGTATACATAATAGTCCACCTAAAATTTTATCAGCTGGTATCATACTTGAAAGTACGTGTTGATGGTGAATATTTAATTCAGAACGGTTATTTGGTTTTCGAGATGATGCAAAGAAGGGTATCTCCATTTGAGCTCGGACTTGTATACTGTAGTCGTGTAGAAGCGAAACTCATTTGTTAAGACGCAGCTCTTGCTTCTTATCATACGTTTTCCGTAACTTCATTTTACAACTTTTGAAATGAAACAAATAAGTACGATGAAATTTTTCTTCTATCAAGTACCGTAGTGTTTACCGAATCTGCTACTCGAATTGAGGCGATATCAACATTTCCATCTTTCCTCAAATTCGACACCAAACAACCTTCGATTCACGTTTATTTTTATTACACATCCTATTTATCCATTATTGTCAGTGAGCAATCTCCACAATTAATATTTTGAAAAAAAATATTTCAACAAGAAACACATGCATTCCAATTATTTTTCGGTGTTTTCGTTTTTCCACTCCAGAGCAAACAAACAGTCCTTCTGACTCAATTCTGCAGTCCTTTAATCGCACCTATCGGTTGGTATCAATCCTTTTGTAGTTTGAATTTATCCATCACTATTGTCAGAGATACCGATCTTCCGTTTGCAATGAAATACTCTACGCGTGTGTAATAATCCAGTAGAGTCGAATACCATTTTCTTAATTTTTTCATTACGAAGCAAATATGTATGGGAAAGTCGCATTTAGAAATTATTCAAAGATTAAAATACAAAGTAACAATTTCGAAAATAAATTTCGACTTCGTTCTCATGTCGTGCTCCTTTTTGTGTGCGTCCAATCGTTTTATTTTTACGTGATTCGGTCCAAACAGTTTGCGTCTGGAATCTGGAATAAAAACAACATATATTACTATTAAAATATTGTAGAAATTCATCGGCGCAACCTATTGTTTTTTCTCTACTGTATTTTAAACATACACTACCGACCAAAAGTTTCCGGACAAAAATCTGGAAAAGTTCCCGCGCTCTTTTTTGTGCCACGACACCGGTAGTGAATATATCTGGATGTAACAAAATGCATTTTAAAGAGGAGACATTAGGCTTCAATCCGATTTTTTTTTAAGTCTCTACGACTTTTTTTACGTTTAATACGTTATTTTGAAAACGTTCGTTTTTCGGCATTATTTTTTTCGTTTTCAACTGGACCGCGTTTTGAGATTAAATTCTTGGTCCTCAATTCTGCGAGCGAGCCCTCCATGACACAAGCCTCAGCTTCAATTTTGTTTTTGAAAAAGTTTAATGCGATTTTTTTTCGCAGAGTTATCTCATTTTTAGCAAAAAAAGACAAACTTTAGAAATTGCCGTGTACCGCGAGAACTATTAGATTTCAACGGATGTTTCAAGAGTCAAAAAAGTTCCGTCTGGGATTGTTTTAATCGCTGAAATTTTTTTAGATTTTTTTTCAATTTTTCAGTGGAACCTGTGCATTGATCGTCATAAAGCGAAAACGATGAGGTTTTTGATACAACTTTAAGAGAGAAAACAGTTTCACTTTATCATTTCAAGTTCATTAACATTTTTTCCGATTTTTTTGCCAATTTGTTTGGTCCGTTAATTTTTACGTTTTTTTTATCTTTATTGGAGTTCGTTTCTTTAGAGTGTTCAAACGAGAGATCGTCTATCATTGCAAAGAAGACAAAATCGGGACTCGTCAGTAAATAATACACTCGACCACTGTCTACGACCCCAATGGTGATGATCACGGGCATAGTTCAACCGGGCGCGACAATGTCGAGGAGTAAGCATGGGCACACGATTTGGACACCGAGCACGTAGTCCTTGCTCTCGAAGACGATTTCGAATCGTTCAAGCCAAGATAATATATTGTTGAGGACATTGTCGACGATTCAAAATTTGATAAGCGATGGAATGTGCATGGGTTCCAACGAACTTCGCGAATGATTGCCCGGTCATTCCGCGCGGTGGTGGCCCGTCGTCTACCTTGACCCGAACGACGATCGTAATTGCCTGTCTCGTTGAATCGCGCATAGGCACGACTAAAAACGGACTGGCTTACTCCCATCGTTGCTGCAACTTTCAACTGACTACAGCCCTCTTAAAGAAGGGTAACAATGATTTCAAGACAAACTGTATGCCCTTGTTCAGAAAATCAAGTACAAGATTTAGACTTGAAAGTGAGGAGAGTCAATGAATAACGTTGTAATTTCTCTTACGTCCGACCATTGTCGGACGTAAAAGAAGCTATTACCGGCGGTAAATGACAGCGTCGTGAAAGAATCAAAATTTTTTTTTCACAATAGTAAAGCATTGTGAAGAAGCTGAGGAAAAAAAAATTTTTAATAACAATTTTTTCGGAAAACATTTTTTGTACAGATTTTTATGAGAGTTCAATGTTATTCATCCAAGAAATATGGATTGTCGTAAAAAGAAATGTTCTCAAGTTGAAAGAACGAATAAAAATTGAAAAATTGCTCTTTATGGTGACTTTCGGCAGAAACGAGAGATTTGAACATTTGTGGCACTAAGAAAAAAAAATTGTAGCACTTTGAAATTTTCAGGGTTTTTTCAAGACACTTTGAGGTTGAAATTTACCGGCAATATCCTTCGTTTACCCATTATATCCAACGTTATTCAAAATTATCCAAATATCCTTTAATTTGCCGTTTTTTACTTTTTTTTCGGTCAACATTATCACTTCGAAACATTTTATTTCGTGGATAATATTTGACACCATTTATAGAGAATCATTTGCAGTTTACAGAATCGTCCTTTCATTTTCTGTATGACCATTATTCCCTGAGTAATCAATCACCAAAGTCAAAAATGACTTTTTTGCTTTGATCGACGATAACTCTGCGAGAAATTATCGTACAGAGTTCGCAAGTAGATTAAATTAAAGGGAATTAAATTTTCTAAAAGACCATTATAATAGAACCACTTGGAAACATTTTTTAAAGTCCGTGCTCCGTTTTGAAAGACGAAAAAAATTTGACAATTTTTTTTCCGACGGTTTTCTTGGAATTACTCATGATCCGCTCGAGCCAAAAAAATTTCGAGCATAGCTCCGGAAACTTGATACTTAAATCTACAATTTTTTTTTTTTTTCTTAAATATTCTGTGCGATAATTTTCCTCCAAATTACAGCCGGTTAAGAGTATGGATCAGTCGACTAACCTCACTTGGAATTTTTGAAATTGAAATTCTCTGACACGGTTTGACCGATTAAAAAAAGACTTTGTCAGCCTACGCAGAACGATGGGAAAAATCGACTGACAGAGCCTTTTTTTAATCGGTCAAACTATGTCAAAGAATTTTGATTTCGAAATTTGCAGCTATCTCTCTCGCACTCACGGTTACGATATACCGACTGATCCATCCTCTTAAAAATCACCTAAAAATTTGAAAATTTCATAATATCCTTTAATTGTTGTGCCTAGTGTATATTGTAGAGGGGAAAGAGTGCGAGTGAGAGTTAGACGATGAGGATAGTACTTGGGGCAGAGGTCTGAAAAATGTTGTCGAGATCCTGTGACTCGAATCCGCAGGAGCAGGCCGATGATCGAGAGAGTTGTTTTTTGAAGAGGCTGGCTTTGAGACTGTGGTGGTTCAAACTATGGATTTACTTTTCAATTTACCTTTTAATTTAATAAAAGGTGCCTTTAAAGGTACCTTCGTAGATCGTAGATGACGATCTGAAAAATCGATCCAATTTATCGGAAGAAACTTTGACCGCTTGGGTTGGGAATTGAGAATCTCGCCAAGACGCTCAACATTTTTTCCAGCTGTAAAACGTTCTCCATGTCCACTACAGTCGTTCGGCCAAAATCTACGGTGAACATTTTCAACGGACGACCATTGTTTTCTCTGAGAAGCCAAGCCCTATATATTAATTTCCACGAACTTCGCACGATACCAATCTCCGCTCTCGTTACAACGAGCCAGGTAAATTGACTGTGTATCGATGGTATCGATTCTCTATCGACCATGTACCTAATCATCAATTAATCTGTCGTCGCTCGAAACTTCAATTTCTATTAATTTGTTCAACAACTTCGTCAACATCTTCAAAGTATCGCTTTTAATCTGGAACAATCGCAAGATTTATCTATCCGAATTAATTATTTAAATTAATCAATCAACGAATGTGATTAATTTCAACAGCTTTCTTGAATATCTTCATTTATGGGTTCAATGAACCCGAAATTCCTCTCCCAATTTCAGGTGATATATATTCAGCAATTTGATTCCATCTTCTTTTTATCCTTTTTCTCAAGTTTTTTTTTTTTAACAGTTTCATTTTCAAGCAGTGTCGTGAGATTTCGAGATTATTTTCGGGTTTTGCAAGTCTCAAAAAGCATTTTCAGCCGAGAATGAATGCGGCGCTTGCAACCGTCCTTCCGGACTCCACAGAACCAAAAAAATGCACTTCCACGTACAAAAGTAATAAAATAAATAGGAATACCCGAATGAAAATATCACCGTTTGCTTTGGATATGAGACGCGTGAACCGCAGTGATTTGATGAGGGGTTCGAACCTGCAACACAAACACGCACACACACACACACACACACACAACGCAGCGTACTGCAAATTCACCGTTGGTTCTATATAATTCTTGGACGTGTCTCTCTATACCGTATCATCAGGAGAGTCTTTTTCTTCAAAGCGGGTTTCCCGATGAACGTTGGAAAAAAAAAGAGTAAAATCCTAGTAAGCGACAATCACGATATTAAAATTATATCTTCACCATGCGTACGAAGGGAACCTCTTGCATATAATACATTTCAGTAATCAGTTGAACAATTTTTTTTTTTTAATTTCTACGGGGTCTAAGTCCGAATGTTCAGAGAAGTTTTCAATTTAGCTAAAAAGTGTATGTTCACAGCATTCAATAATAATTACGATTTCCAAATAATGGGGGCAATGAAAAAATAATTTTATATGAACGTCAGACAAAGAAATCTGATTGGATATATGCCCGTGAAGCATATGCCTTTTCTTATTCTTCCTACCCACACACTTCGTTTCGGTTCACCTTTATATGTCGAAAATCGAAACTATAAGAAAAAAATTGAACTGTCGCATAGACGCACAGACGTCACCACATATCATCTCACATCGTCATATTGAACCATCTGATTGAGCGGTGGCAGCGGCGCGGCGGTTGGCTTGGCGCTTGGCACAGAAAACGTTCCGAAGTTGTTTATCATCTGTCAAAGTTTATGAATATTGACGACTCATTAATTATTCGATTGATCCGTTGTCGTTTCAAGAAATCAGGATTAATTTGTGGTCGCAACGGTCATGAAGAATAACAAGGAATGATTTGCTAATACTATATAGCGGTTGTTTATTGTTCGCTGAGTAAAAAAGGCGCGTGCAATAACCTCAAAAATGGTTTTGACCGATTGTATCGACAAGGAGGTAATCGGTTGCGGTTACAATGCCTTCAAAGAGAACGAAGAAGTCGTTTCGTTGATCGCTAAACTGAGGAAATGCGGTACCGAAAGTCGAGAGGTAGAAAAAAATCTGGAAAGGTACAAATTCATTTTGTCTCAATACCAAGATCAACCGCATCTACTTGATCCTCATCTCGAAGTTATTCTTGGATCCTTGATCTCGATTGTCAAAGATGAAGATGCTACAGAGGACATGAAAAACAATGCTTTCAAATATTTGTTCATACTCATGTCCGTCAAGCGATACAAAAATATTGTCACTTACTTGCCGCATGAGGTATGTTTAACATAGTATTTCACAAAGGGTTTCTTCGTCAATATAAATTTTTCGTGTTGCTCTGATGGTAACCCTTATGAATTTTTAGGATCTAAAAGAATACCTGATCAACATTTTTCTAATTTTCAGGTAATGGATCTTATACCGGTTCTTCGTATGCTTGAAAAACAAAATCCAACTGATTCAGAAACCTGGGAGACAAGATATGTTTTATTGATATGGTTATCAATTATTTCCAAAATACCTTTTCCACTATCACGTTTAGAAATATCGGATGACATTGAACCTTCCCAAACCATTATAGTGAGGTCAGTTCTACTTTTTTACTTGTTTACGTTATTCAATGATATTTTTTTCCCTGAAAACTTCATTATCAATTTTAGATTATTGGAAATATGCAAATTGTACTGCATGTCTAAGGACGCCTGTTCAGTTGCAGCTGTCTTCCTTATTGCCAATTTCATCACAAGATCAGATGTCAAAAAATTATATTTGGAAGAAATGATTATGTGGTGTTTGAAAGTAAGGCATATATATTCTCCATTGGATTCTAGTAATCTCATAGTTATTACAAAATCAAATTATAATTTTGATAAATAAAAGAAAAATGTTTAATCAAATTTCCTAGTTCGTAGGAACGCTAAGTACTATCGAACACTGATGTCAAATAAGAATTATAATGAAAAACATGACTAGCAAATAATTTATAAGAAAAAAATGGCAGTACGGCTATTGAGTTTTATCAAACATGTTTATCATTAGTTTGCACAGATGTAAATTAGTCAGACAATCAAAATAAATGGTCATAATAAAATTAATTTTATGAAAAATTTATGATTCGCTATAATGGTAATAACTCTTACAAAATACAGTGCTTGGAATCTGATTCGTCAAGCCATGGGCCATTGGCAGTTCTAGCATCGATACTGAAGCATTGTGCCCGTGAAGATTTGAAACCCTATAGCCAAATGATATTTGACAAAATTTCAAAACTTAATCTCAGAGAAAATCCTGCAGTGTTGGTCAGGAAATTTGAAATGAAAGTCGTCCAGCGCATTGGTAAAATTGCCATCATTTCGTTACCAGTTTTTTAGTTTTATTCGGTCTCAAACGTTTTCTAGTTCAATTTGTCTTTTTTTTTGTTTTTTTTTTTTCAAGGTATTGTTATAATTTTCCTACGGAAAATAGTAATTAATTTCATGCTATAATTTTTAATAACGTAATCAAGTTTTCTTAAACCAGGATTTGTAATGTTGAGACTGAAACTGGCATCATGGCGATATCAAAAGTCCAGTAGACCAATAACACTGGCACCTACAGTAACGAGTAATACGCCGTATGAAAGTGCTCTTGAAAGTACCGAAACGATGGTCAATGACAACGACGAGCAGGATGTTCCACCCATTACAGAAGAAATCATTGAACAACTTATTCAAGGTCTTCGCGATAAAGCTATTGCGATCAGGTTAGTGACTTTTAGATTTTTTTTTGTACATTCGCAATAACCAGTTTGAATGATCGTCCAACGATTTCTAGTTGTATTCACGTTTGTATTATTAGACTAACTGCATCATGAATTGTACGAATTATAGATGGTCGGCGGCAAAAGGAATCGGAAGAATAACATCTCGTCTGCCGATAGATTTGGCCGATGATGTCGTAGGATTTGTCTTAAATTTGTTCGATGGTCGTGAATTAGATTCTGCATGGCACGGTGGATGTCTGGCATTGGCAGAATTGGGTAAAGACTCCAATCCACTTTGAATAATTACTTGTTTTGACAATTCGATCCGATAAACGAAATTTTTTTCAATTATTTGCCGAAGTTCGGCTTCCATGGATTGTCTAATTGTGGTAACATTGATTTTGAATTTGTAAAGGACGAAAAAAAAGGCTGGTAACAAGTTTAAATCTACTCTAGAAATTGGAGATCGAAACGTCGATTTTTGAAGAAGCTTTGAAGACGATTCGTTATTTGAATATTTATTTAACTATGCAGGCAGAAGAGGTTTGTTACTTCCCCATCGTCTCAACGATGTTATACCATTGGTTCTTCGAGCCCTCGTTTTCGACGAACCCCGAGCTTATGGTTCTGTTGGATCAATTATTCGCGATGCAGCCTGCTACGTTTGTTGGTCTTTTGCACGTGCCTTTGAGCCAGAAGTTTTTCAATCTTACGTCCAACAGATCGCCGCTTGCCTTTTGATCGTCACGTGTTTCGATCGTGAGATCAATTGTCGAAGAGCAGCCTCCGCAGCTTTTCAAGAAAATGTCGGACGACAGGGCAATTTCCCACACGGCATTGACATTCTGACCGTTGCTGATTACTTCGAAGTTGGAGTCCGGAGTAATGCTTATCTCAAAATCAGGTGGATTTATTCAACAATTTCAAGTATCCCCGTGTGTGTCATTATGTTTAAGGGTGAATGATACAAAAGTCGAAATAATTAGAAATTGATCAAATTTGGTGATAATGTTCTTCAACATCAAGTGCGAAAACACAAATTTTTTCAAAATTTTCTTCTGTTTAGTTATCAAGTAATTACGCATTAAAGCAGATTTCTTATGCCCGGAATGTATACCTATATATATATGGAAACGCTATGCTTATACACGTGAACTTTAGTGATCAATTACTCAATAACTGTACAGAAGAAAAATCTTAAAAAATTTGTATTGTCAAATTTGGCACTAAAGAATATGTTCACCAAATTTTATAAAATTCTGATCATTTTGAATTTTTTTATGTTTTAAGCATGGTTTAGCATGGCAACATTGTATCGCCTGTGCAATATATCCTTAAAATTCTAATGGACTTTGAAGTAATTTTTCGAAAAATTAGCTCCTTGAAGTTTGATTTGAGAAAAATAAGGTATTCGACCGGGAAAGAAAGCAAAACTCGTAGAGTAAAATGAACCTAAAAAAAAATATATTATTATTCATTTATATTGAAAAGAAAGGACTTGACCGATCTATTACTGTTCAAGCGTCCACATAGCACAATACAACGAATATACGATGCCGATGATAGATCATTTAGTCGCGAGGAAAGTAACCCATTGGGACACAGCGATTCGTGAGCTCGCTTCAAAGGTAAAATCTCAAAATATGTAGAAAAGGAAATTCGAGAAATAAAAAAGTAAAAAAATATCATTATTTTTCAGGCGCTCCATAATTTAACTGCGGCGGACTCGCGCTATATGGTCGAAACAGTTTTACCAAATTTAATCGACTTCGTAGACTCGATAGACTTGAACGTTCGTCACGGTGCGGTTTTGGCCATCGCTGAAGTTCTCGAAGCTCTGTACGATCATTATAATGGAAAAATCGAGGAAGTCGTGGGTAAAATCTCCTTTTTTTATCACGCTACGAGATTCTCGCTCTAAGATCTATGCTCAGTTCGCGTGCACGATTTTTTATTTGGGAAAATTGCAATAAATTTCGTGGATAACCTTTCTCTGTACTAAACGCGTTTACATAATTAAAAGCGAAAGTTTAATAAGTTACAACCGTTTCTTTGACGCGGTTCAAAATTAATTAATTTCTCTATAAAGATATATGGTTAGAATTGCGTGAACTGATGTGTTTTTTATATAAAAGTGGTCTCTTTCTTTCTTCCTCTTTCTTTCTCTTGTTTTTTTTTTCATCTTTTTTGTTTTATCATTGTCACATAGCAACACTATATTCATAAAAGCTTATGGCACTATTTATGTGTTATAACGACATCGCTAAAAGACAAAGTGATTGAGAAATTAATATCTGTTATTCCAAAAGAATGTTTGTCAATTCGTGACAAGTATGTACTGCAAGTTTTATTAAAATAAATAGACCGATCGTGAATTACAAATAAAGTGTCACAAGGGATCATCAGCAGCAAAATTGTCGCATCAAAACGGGCAAAATTCATTCTAGTTGATAAACAAATTTTGTCATCGGACAAGTTGAGCTTTTCAAATATCTCTTATGACAATAATGAATATGATACTTTCAGGTAAATCGGCAATTTTACAAATACGTAATATCGTGATTACATTGAAAACTCGTGGCCAGCTCAAAGGTTTCGGTGGAGAGCTAATGAAACAGGCATGTGCGCTGTTAATAAAAAAATGTGCTTTAGTACATTTTCCTGTTCACGGAACAAGCACTGCCGACGATTGGCAAAATTTGTTGGAAGAGTGTTTGGGCCATGAAATCGTAGCCGTTAAAATGAGATCGGCTGAAGCGCACACAGCTTTTCTCAATGAATATTACACCGATGCTATGATCAGCAAGGAGCAGCGATACAGCTTAGTTGGCCGATACTTGGGTCAATTGAAATCGAATCACCAAGCGGTCAGAATAGGATTCGCCCAAGCAATTGGTGAGACAAAAGTATTTAATAATTTCAACATTATTTATTTTTTTAATTCGTCAATGAAATGGTGCACTCTTGCTGTAAAAAAAAGTCGATTTCACGTATCATTGTTAATCATAATATTTATAAATAATAATGAGATTGTTGAAATTTATAGGCCACTTCCCGGTGTTCATGCTTCGTGAAAGGGTCGAAGATTTCATAGAATCGCTCATAAAGTGCACTCACATTACGGAAGAAACACTTTTATGGGCGGAAAGTAGAAAGGAAGCTCTCAACTCTTTAACAATGACGTATCAAACTCTCGGTGTAAAGAATGCAGATTCGTGGAAACCTTATGTCGATCGATTGTACGAGTGTTATTTACTTGCTCTCAAAGAATATACCACCGACAGTCGAGGAGACATCGGAGCATGGGTACGAGAAGCCGCGATGTCTGGACTTCACGTAAGTATTACTTTCAAAAGCTTTATTACCTAAGGGCTTTTATTTGTCAATGCACACGTTTGCATCTTCTTCTCAAACTGAAATTGACTATTCCTCTGATCATTCATCGAGCAAATTATTCCATGTGTCGATGCTAAACAAGAGTTAAAAAAGGAATTTGAAAAATATTTTTTCGGTATTTTATTTAAGAATTACGTTTTTCAGATTCTAACAAACTTGGTCTCCCAAGCAAATTTTTTTTCAATACTGACTGAACCGTTGATGGCGAATGTAATTGGCGGAATAGCACAACAGGCTGTTGAACGAATTGACAGGACCAGAGTTCAAGCAGGAACTGTTTTCAGTGCTCTTTTACACAGGTACCCCATCAATCCTTGAAAGATTCATTAGAAGTAATTGTTTAAAAATTGAAAAAAATATAAAATTAAAAAAATATACTGTCCAAGTGTGAAAATGTATGGTTTTCACTTGCTTGTACTTATTTTTGTAATGAAAAAAAGTCATAATTGACATGACGTGGAAAAGTTATCGGAATTAGATAACTGATCGATCAATATGAAAGTGGCTAATCGTTGTTAATTTTTAGTAATCCGCCGCTCCCGAATATTCCTCATCATTTGGAACTGAGAGAAATTTTTCCATACGAAGAATGCATCAAAAGTATCGATTGGAAAACAGAGTCCGTAACATTTCCTCGATTCATAAGAATGTTAACTTTCCCTCCGTATACCGACCCTCTTTTGAGAGGCATCATTTTCAGTGTTGGTGGACTCAGTGAATCTCTGGTGAGCGATACAACAAAAAATTCATTAAAAGCAATTTCTCCTTTTGCACGCTTTCCGAAGCCTACAAAATCGAACATTATTTTTATTTCGGATTGCAGGTCAAATATTCCAGCGTATCACTGTTCTCCTACTTGAAAGAAATCGACGAGAAAAACCTTGAGAATCTATTAACCAAAGTGTTGGATATTTTTGAAGAAAGCCACAACAACGAACGAATGATAACTTCGATTTTGGCATTTTTGGATCGTCTCATGAGCTCCGGTTGTCTTCAAAGTATCGTTGATGATCCCGATTCCGAAATACCATATCGGATGCTTTTATTATTAAAACGTGAAATAAAACGTTGCAATACGAAACTGATGACGAGCAGCATCAAAGTTTTCTGTCAACTGTTGCAGGTCAGTTGTCATTCCGAGCCTTTCAATGATTCAAACGATTTTTTTTCTGTATCATTTTCGATCTCGTATCGTCTACTACAGTCGAATTTAAGGAATTGTTATAGCATAACTCTCCCAGGCACGTGGGTACAACATTTTTGGTTGTGCTAATAATAAAATTTCCGTTTCTCTACAGGTTCGTGGTCCAGTGAGCAAAAAAGCTTTCAGCCAATTGAGCGTATTTTTATGCAACAAATACAAATGCTTGAGAAAAGCAACTGCGATCCGGCTATACGAAGCGCTGACTCTCTATGGCGAAGATATGGATTTGCCTGAGGAAGATTTATCGAAAATACTGACAGAATTGAACGCCACGGATTGGGAACAATCCGTGACCGTTTTACGACCAATCAGAAACAATCTTTGTAAATTAATGAATGTGGATGTGCCCGTGATGCAGAAGAAAGCTACTCTCTGAAAGTAGTCGTATTTAAACGTACGACCTTCAAATAACAAATAATAACGAAGAAAAATAAGAATGAAGAAATTTTTTGCACCTCCGCTCATACGTCGCGTCGAAGCGAAAATTGATCTGTTTTTAGCTAGGCTCAGCTGAAGTGTTGATTAACCCATAATTGTATTTAATCAATGAAAATGCATTGTTATAGGAATCACGTAATATAAATGTGAGTTTTCAACATTTTTATTCGCAATCGTTATTTTCGTACATTTCAAACGCCTTTCTCGTGAAACTATCAATGTTTATTTTCGTACCATTTGATACGTGTTGCACCAGAAGTTTAGCACTGCATTTGTCGATCGAGAACTGATACGTCCAGAGATTTGACACGTTCTTTTTCAAAGGAACCACGCTTTTTGGTAACGAACAATTGAATTGTTTCTTCGTCACTGTACTTAGACTTTTAGTATTGTGCAACTTTTCACAGACGTGGCACTCGAAGTTTCGTATCGTATCGCCGAAGAGGCTCTCCGAATTTCTTGAACGTGCTCTCAATGCTGCCAACACTCGATGGTTCGTTATACGACGGTTATCGTTATCGGACATTTTATGGACCAGGTATTTTTCGTAGTTCTCATTGTCGTTGTTCAGTTTTATCACGAAATCGGCAAGATCTTTTGGTGACTCAAAATCTTCAACTGCTATTGCCGATGTGTTGTTCGGAAGCCAGTCCTTATGTAATTTCAAATGATTATTCAAAACTATTCATATAATGGTAAACAACTCCGGTATTGATTATAACGGTATATCGAACAATAAACAACGTAGTATATGTTAATGGATCTTTGTGCCTTTTGCAACAAAACAATTATTATTTCACGAGAGTATTTAAAAAAAAAATTTTTTTATTATCCATACTGTATTGGAAGCGAATGTAATTTTTAATAATTTACCTTAAAAGAAGGAGAACCGTAGTAAATCGGTACCGAACCGACGATCAACGGACGCCACAGTTTTTCAGTTATATAATCGTCGCACACAGCATTCTCGAAAGCAAGAGTGAACTTGTACTGTCCAGCGAACGTTAAAAATTCATCGGCATCTAATTTCTCTAAATAATTGACTGTTAGACTGAAAAAGTTGAACGATCAAAAAATTGATATCCTTCTGTTCGAAAGCAAAATGTTGAAAGTTTAAATGATTTTCATACTTTGCGGAAATAATTTCATCACGTTTCAGTTATTTTTTTTTTCCGAGTTGAATCGAATTTTTGGTTTATTAAATAAATTATTCGCGTAGTTGTATTGAAACAGCATTGATGTCAACCGACACTAAATTAACAACTGAATCAATCAAAACTGTATTATTTTCTTCTGTTATACCTCTCGGGAAGACGTCGATTGTTCAAGCAGGCACCGTAAGAATCAACCGGAATGTATTTCATCAATTCAGCAATATAAGAGTCCCGATCATTCGGAGTATCACAGTTCGACTGAATATAAAGTACAGGAGCCAATTTTTTTGTTACTAGCAATAAATTTTTTTCCTTAACAGGCAAGAAATATGACGTAGCTGAAAGAATAATGGTGATTAACAAAATCCAAAAAATATAAGTACCAAAAAGTTTTACCAAATGATTCAAGTGAAACGTTTTATAGCAATGAAAATGATAAATTTGACTTGCTTATCAATTCTCGTTCTCCTGGCAGAGACAACAGAGTCAAAGGCACATCGCTGTATCGACTAAAGGTTGCCGAGTAATTGAACAAACCAAGAGCACTTTGATAAATAAACATTGGATTGTTTCTGGGTGATTCTTCGTGGAATAGAGCCCATCTTACGTGCTTTTTTCTTGGTATTGGAAGATCATCCAATTCTAAATTACTTCCATAAAATAGTATCGCCTGTAACGAGCTTTCATTAGAACTATTCAATTACATTTTTTAGAGTTTTTTAATTTTTTTATAATTCGGCAAAAAAATTCCACTTTGAGGTAATAAAGTACATTTTATTTTTTATATATCCGACTTCAAACTTTATAAGCGTTTTTTCTCGAAATCACTTTTTCAATATCAGTGAGTAAAACACGATATCTCGAGAACTAGTGGACCGATTTACTTGAAATTTTGCACACGTCGTGTCTTTTTTTTTTAATCGAACGATTTTTTTCGATCCATACTTTTTTCTTTATTGTCGATACTGAAAATGAAACTTTTAGTTTCGGTTGGCAGCATTTTTTTCAATCTACCGATCGAAGATTAGATTTTTCATTTCAGATCATTTCGGATCAAGTTAATTACAGCGCTACATCTACTACATTTATAAATTTTATTCAATAAAAAATAAATAATCAAAAGATTCCCGAAGAAGTACTCTTTACTTGAAAAAAAAAATCCGGTACCTCAAACAGATTACACGAAAAAAAATCACAAAAACACCCGTGTTTTCCGACTAACAACTAACACATAGATAGATGCAATCCCTTAATTAACGAGAAAAAAAAACATGGTCTACTTATTCGATCGATGCCGAAATACATCGCAATTGCGGGAACACGTCCGAACTATTTCTGCTTCGAATGATATTTGTGAAATTAAAAAAATATTTGCATTTTCGGGCAAATCATTTTTTCTATACGTAACGTCCCAAAATATAAATCCGTATATAAAAATTTACCAAAATCGTGATAAATAAAAATATTTTTTCGTCAAGAACATCAAAATAATTACTTTCAAAAGAGGATTCGTGACGCTTGAACGTTTTTTCGTGAAGTAACACTGCTTATCTCCGCAGTGTCTGTATCGCTCGTCCTCTCCAAAGGACGACGTCCACCATAATATTATTGGAACATCATTCACCTCAGTATTGACGACTGAAAAATATTCCATTTGTATATTCTTAAGAATTCACATAGTACACAGTCTATCATATATCACAACATCTCACACTGTGTTTGATTCATTCTGATAAATTTATGTAAATAAAAAATTTCTGAATTTACCATATTTTCGGGAATACTTTAAATCTGTCAGCTGCCACATCTGCAACACAATTTTCATTCGAAATTGTTTTTTTCAACTATATATTATTATTTATGAGCAGTCGGACTGAAACGGAAGAAAAAAGGAGGGAAACTATTCGTCGCCTTCGTGGACTTGAAAGCTGTATTCGATACAGATGGACAGAGCATCATAGCTACAGGAGAAAACAAGGAACAAAGTGATCACGAAGGATGGGTGCACTGGAAGGTTTGAGACAACAAAAAGAGGAGTTAGACAAGGATGCCCTCGCAGTCCGACGTTCTTTAACTGAACATATTCCTGGATGATCCAGAGGTGAAGTGGCGAAGAAGTAATGCGGATGAAATTTGCGGACCGTGGTGGCAGAAAGTGCGATGGAACTAAAAGGGATGTTGACAGTATTAAATAGGTATATATGTAAAGAGGAATAGACTAGAGGTGAATGTCAGCAAAACAAAGATGCTAGTCTTTCGAAACGGAGGGAAAAGGAAGAAGGAAGGCGCATGGGTGTATGGGAGAAATGAAATAGAGAAGGTGGATGCATATACATAGGGTAGTATGAGGCAAAATGGACACTTAAGGATTTAAGCAAGTTTCATTGATGAGCATATGGTCTTTCAACTATTTTTGAGTCCCAAAATTAATGCCCAGTCCTTGTTTCCCTAATTTCGTAAAAAAAAATCTTGAACTAGAAATCCCGAATAGAATGTCAACTCGGTAATATGCGGAAAGAAATGGAACCACTCAGGCTCCGTTCCTTGGATGTAAATGAAAAAAATGAGTAAAATCTTATATCCCATTTCTGTCATGTTTTTGAGGAATGCAAATAATCAACTGTATCGGAGTCCCACCATTGATTCATGGTCCTAGTTTCCGGAATTTATTAAAAAAAAATTTCCGGGGCAAAACGGACACAGCCTCTAAGAGGCATAAAAATCGAAATATCGAAATTTTTCGAAATGTAGCAGTTTAGCAGACATAAAAAAAAGCCCACCTCGTCTTTTGAAGACGTTTCTTGCATTTTTTGCGAAGGTTTATATTCATCGTCCTCCGAAGATTGGATTTACTGTGTAACATATGCAAAAAAATGGGTACACACCTTGTGTACAAGTGTTGAAGACGAAGATGTCAGCTATGAGTGCGATTTTTGTAAAAAAATGAATAAAAAACCTTTTTCCTTATTCGTACTTTGATTACTATTGCGGTTTTTAAAAATAAGTCAAAAAAGCGAATAGATAGTGAGAAAGTAGTTTGGGATCTATTTTGCTCTGAAACTTAAATTTTTTGGGGATGTCACCGTGGAATTCAACAATTTAGCATGATTTATGGTGAGGACATGATTAGAAACCGAAAAAAGTGGTTTTTAAAAATAAGTCAAAAAAGCGAATAGATAGTGAGAAAGTAGTTTGGGATCTAATTTGCTCTGAAACTTAAATTTTTTGGGGATGTCACCGTGGAATTCAACAATTTAGCATGATTTATGGTGAGGACATGATTAGAAACCGAAAAAAAAAGTTTTATGCATTTTAAGTGGACACTGTGTCCATTTTGCCCCATATTACCCTATCTAGGATTCATAGTCTCAGCGAGGAACAGTTACGCCAAGCATCTCACAAGTTTGGCCAGAAAAGCGCAGATCGCATCAAATGCAGCTTGGGGAATAAATGAAGAGAGCAGGAATTGGTAACACGAAGCGAAGAGAATACTTGTTGGACACTCTAATCGAAGACGATCCAGCTGTATAGCGTCGAAATCTGGGGGGTGGAAAGAGAGCTCGGAGATAGAAAAAATGGTAGGCAGATACGCGAAGATGATGATGGGGATAAGAAGAAATACGCCGGCATACATTTGGCGAATGGAAAGTGGGAGGAAAAAATAAAAGTCGAAGCAAGGAGGAGAGCGTCTAAGTACTTGATGGAAATTCTGAAAATGGGTGAAGGACGTTGGCCACGGATTTGCCTAAATGAGGAGCTAAGGAGGTGGATCTAGCCGTGAGAAGAACGGACGAAGATGGAGCTGCGCTAAGAGCCATGAGAAAGCAGCTCAAGCAATGAGAAGGAGAAGCGTGGGCCAGGATGAGATGTAGGAACGTGGGCAGAGCAGGGAATAGGGAATAAAGGGTTTCGAGAGATCGGATGTAGACTATGTCGGAATATGGGAGAGAAGATCTGGCTCATATTTGGGAGTGCGAAGAATTCAAAATCCTGGTGTCGAACGAACTAAAGGAGAAAGTCGAGAAGATCATCGAGAAAGAGTCAGGACGAAGAAAAGCAGCACTTTGCGAGTACTGTAGGGAGTTGGATAAAAAAAGCGAAGGAGAGAGAATTCGCTCGGCGACAATAAAGTTGAGAAAGAGAGGGAAGGAGAGCAAATATATTAAAGTATGAGTATAAGGAATGTAGCAAGAAGGAATATGATTGTTTTTGGTTTTCTAACTTTGGAGCGATGTATAAAGTATGTGAGAGAAGAGAGAGGGCAGATCTATTACTTTTCGACGAAACTGTGTGCGAGCAGCGATCTATATATGCATATATAGATATACAGAATGCCTGTTCGCTATTTTGATCGTTCGCTGTTTCGACCCCCACCCAAAAAGGTCAGTCTTTTAATCAGTTTCAAAAGTTTTTATTTCAGCTACCATATCACTCAGTGATTCCCTTCAAAACGGCATTCTTTTCTGTGACTATCCTACTTTTAAGAAAAAAATATATAATAGTGATAAACTGAAATCCGGCTGTCAATTAAACCACTGAATCAACAAAATTTTACCTGTTTTTAAAATTCTCCCAAACCTACCAGTTGCCGAAGTATAAAGGGTTAAATAACAGCTACTTTTTCTTGTAAGGATGTATTCTGTTGATATCTGCCCTAATTTCCATCGATTGCCTCGATTTCGTTACTATAGAGCCATATCCAAAAATGTGCTGCTACATTTTTCATTTTGGCTTCCTCGTAGAGGAAGCTTCGATAATCGTGCATCTTGATCATCTTGAGGAAGCAATTTGCAAATTTTAATTTGCAGCATTTTTTTTCTATACAAGGGAATAATGTATTTTCTCTACTTTCTTTTACGAACTTTATCTCTTTGTTTAAATTCATAAAAAAAAACTAAATGATGAGCCATAAGAAAAAACAGTTTGCTACTTTCAAATTTCATTGTTTTTCTATTTACATTGAAATTAAATAATTCCGACAACTTTGCTGGAAAGTATAGAGGAAGTATAGACTTATACACAATATCTTATAAAATTTCCAAAAATTGAAGCGGTTGGACGATTTTTTGAAAAACTCATATTTTCGTAAAATTCAAAATATCATAAAATTTAAACCGTTCAACCGATATTCCCCAAATTCAATATCAACCTTCCTATTATGATAGTCTATTTATAAAAAAAAATTATCAATAAATCTTAAAATTTTCGAAAGTTAGAGCGTCGACACCCTTTTTATGAAAATTTCAAAACGTCGTCAGATTCGTAATTTTTTACAAATTCTGACAAAATTATCAGAGAGTGAAGAGCTTGTACAGATTAACATCTGTGCAAAATGGTAGCCCTGTATCTCAAACCGTTTTTGAGTTATAAGCGTATGAATTTTGCAGTGCTATAACACACACACGCGCGCGCGCACAGAGGTGTTCGGTGTTTTGGAACATTTTGAGCACATCACATTGAAAACTGGAAAAAAACAATTTCCATCGTCAGAAAGCTTCCTCGATGAGGAAGCAAAATGATCGATTTTTCAAAAATCGCTGTTTAGAGAGCTGTCATTTTTTTTCCTCGAACTTCGATTTGCTTCAAATTTTCAAGAAAGTTGCTTTGTTATGTCCCAAAAAAGCCCTGAAAATTTCAACGTGGGAATCGAGCTTGGATCCGAGTTATGAATTTTCGAACATATCCCGAAAATTGTATATTGTAATTTTCGATGATCATGGAAAAGATGTCGTTTGAAAGGAATCTTTAATTAAGTGATTTAGTAATTGAAATACAAACTTTCGAAATTAATTGAAAACTGACCTTTTTGAAATTTCAAAAAAAATTCTCCAGCGGCTGGATTTGATCGAAACGGGATAAAATTTTCAGGATCTTCTCCTTTTCTGATGTACTTTCAAGGCGAAAAAAGTCAGCATCAAAATCACTGAGCGCGGACACTTTCGTCGAAAAGTACTGGATCTGTGATTGTAATAATAATAGTAAACCATTTGTTCGGAGACCGACTTGAAAATGGTAATAAAAAAAACAACAATTATAACAACCACAAGAACTAAGAAATCAACCTCAAATACTTGCAGAATTGCCAGAATTCCTCCCAGCAAGCCAACTGTCAGAAGCGTCCATTTCGTAGATGCCCAGCACATGATATAATTTGTAATAATAAAATAGGAGTATTCGCTCGTAACGGAGCATTACACGGTTTCAGGAATCGCCCTCTTGCTGGAATATCTTTGGAAGCAGTTGAGCTGTCGCGTCAACCGGATGTTTAATATCATTTCCACTCTCGTTATCATTGCTAAAGTCGGAGTGTATATCCTGAAATTTCGACACATATTGTCTGTAATATTCGATCAATTTACAAACAACGTACCCGTACTATATTTGCGACGAGTACTAAACTAAAAGGAGTATTATTTCTTCAAAAAAGAATTCGAATGTTTTCGTTCCACCGTAATAAAATGAGTTTGCGGCAAAATCGTGAACTTAAAAACTCAGCTGATCAGTGGAAGTTCGATCCCCATGCGCGTTACGTGCGTTACGTGTGATATTGTGCGTGCGATGGTATGCATTAACGTTTACACTGTGCTCTTCGCGCTCTTATTCCGGTTTAAGTTGTATCAATATAGATATACAAAATACATATATATTGATATATATATAAATATACCCGTATGTATATGCAAAACTGGAATAAAATCGCTGTGTAAACGTAGTCAGTATGGTACACACGAGCGAGTATAGAGTCGAGTTATTTTATTACCAGTGCACATTTTTTTAAACGCGATAGTAATCATGAGTGATAAGTGGCGCAAATATTTGTTTTGGTTCGCTTACGAACATGTTAATTTTCGCATCGCCGTGAGTATGTTTGATGTGGTTTTTGTTTTTGTATAAATTCATAACCCTAATATTCGTGTATAACTCGGAGTCTTATTTTTATTGAAAATTTTCGTTTAGGAATTGGAATCGATCGTTTCTTTGTACCACATTGAATTCAGAACAATCAAGCGACCTGATGATCACGCAAGTATTTTTATGACTAAAACAATCAATTTTTTGTTTTGTATGGAGTTCCACGTGTTATTATAGATGACCACGTTGTGAATTCTGTAGAACACTGTTATGGTCGTTTTCTCCGACGCGGTTCAAATTCAGTTCAATTTTTTTTATATAGTTTCGAGACAAGATGAACCGAGTTTAAATTCAGATTAACGTTGGAGAAAACGGGCATAATATAGCACACAATTAATTGCGTCTTTTTCCGACACAAAACATTGGATTCATTGCTCATTATGGAATAAATCATTATGGAATATGTCTTACTGCTGGCCTTACATTTTGAAGGTTACTTTATAGCAGGGTGTTTATCTTTTGGTTGTCAATGTTATTTATATTATTATCCTAATTTTATACAATCTGAAAAAGTCTGAGATGTTTCATTACTTCACAGCCGATCATTTCCTATTAGCTGATAATCTAGCTATTAAACCTGAAAAATGTGAATTAATCATATGACTTTAATAAATATTAATCAAGCGCTACCCATTTCCCATTTTGTCACAGTTTTCATGTTCAGCTTTTCCATTTACCAGCTTTTTTAACAGTAGGCATAGTTATTTGAAAATAAATTTTTAAAAGTTTTTTGCATAATACAATGAAAATACATGATAAATGGGAAGAGTTATCTTTTAGGTTACGCATTAAAATAACACTTTGACAAAATAATACAAAGATAAAATAACATACGACAAAATACCATACAACAAAATAACCTCGTTGGGTGGATTCAGAGCACAATAAGTATTGTTGATATGTATACATTTATATATTTATACATATATACAGAAATGTATGTGAGAACAAAGTAGTTGATTTGAAACCTATGCTTTGTTTTGAAATTCAAATGGTAAACACATTACGGAAGTGTTAGGAGACATCATTAGAGCCAATAATTTGCTATACAGTGCGCATCGCACTTAATTTCTTAAAACGTTATTTTTTGTGTTATTTTGATGAATGTTATTTTGTCGCAGTGTTATTTTAATGTGACACCATCTTTCAATGATTGTATATCCGGCCATCGATATTAATTTTCTAAAATGTGATTCGAAAATTCAAAGTTAAAAAAAACCATTCAAGTTTTATCTTCAAACACAATTTCATTATTTATTAATGTATAATTTTATCAATTTCCAGCCCTACTGGCTAGTGCTATTACCAACCGAAGATGTTGTTCATAAAATAGCGAGTAGAGCAGTTTCTCTACGTTTTTGTTTGGAGCTATGGGGTCATAGTACTTGTCTCAATGTTTTACATGAGCAACTCAAAGTCTGTCCAGAAGAGTGGCTTAGTCCTTATATGGGCAAGGACAAATCATTCAAAATAGTTGTTGAAACGTTCTGCAAACACTTTACTCAGAAAGAGAAAGTGGAGAAAATAGAGGTGAATTATTAGTGCTTCATAATTATGAAACATTGCTATAATTTTACACGCGTATGTGTATGTGTTATCCAATATGATATGTTTATGTTTCAACGTAAATTTAATAGCTCATTTAAGACTTTCAGTTATCTACCTCTCGAAGGCCGAATAAATTTGAGAAATCCTGACACAACCCTCTTTTACATTGAACATTATGGTTTGGATCCGAATAACATACCCGATACACCTGAAGAATTGTTCTTTGGCAGATGGGTAAGGTTTGACTTTTTTAATAAACATTAATGATCTCACATTTTTTTGACCATCAATCTGATAAATCTAGGTTACGGATGGAAAGAGAGATTTAATACGAAAATTATCACTGAAAACACGAAAATTCATTGGGAACACCTCTATGGATCCTCAATTATCATTGATAATGGCTAATCAAGCCCAGGTCAAAGAAGGTGACATAGTTTTAGATCCATTTGTTGGATCAGGATCGTTATTAGTCGCCGCTTCACAATTTGGTGCTTATATCCTTGGCACGGATATTGATTTTTTAATGCTCCACGCTCGTACCAGACCTAGCCGCATAACGCAGAAGGTGATTATCAAATTGATTTTTGAGTGTTCTCATATGTTATAATATCCGACACTTGCCCGTTCCGCGTAGACGAGGACAGAGGACGAAAGTATAGCAGCGAATATGAAGCAATACGGCAAAGAGTCGTACTATTTGGACGTCGTTGTATCCGATTTTTCTCGACCTCTTTGGAAATCTGATATGCGAGTTGATGCAATTATTACAGATCGTAAGTAATTTAGAATAGTATACTATTACACACCTAGGGAGGGAAAATAGACTACTTCAAACCGCGGGCAGAATTGTCACCCGAGCCGAAGGCGAGGGTGATAAGCACGCGGTTTGAGGTGGTCTAATTTCACTCCCGTGGAGTGTATACGATTTTTCTGTCCGACACAGGCGGAATGCGGCAACTTCGGCCCGCGCAGCGGGCGGAAAGTTGCCATTTTCCGCCCGGAGGGCTGAAAAATAATTAACGGAGATCTTTCAAATAACTTGTGATAGTTCACTGAAAATTGTAATTATGCTCCACTCTCTTAGCTCCTTACGGTATAAGAGAGGCCACCGAACGCGTTGGATCAGCAAAATTGAATCCTGTGATCGATGAACATCAAGCTTCGTCACACATACCGTCAAAAGTAGAATACAATTTACCACAAATCTACGAGGATCTCTTGAATTTTGCAGCTCAGCACTTAAGAATCGGAGGAAAATTGGTGTGTTGGTTTCCACTTTATAGGTAAGTAAAAAAACGACAACAGACTTCAAACGCTCTTGTTATATTCGTATCGGAAACGCTACATAATACAATGACTCATTTGCTTTGCGGCAATTGAACAAAGATTTTTCGCGGTTGGATAAGCGTTTTAAAAAACGTTTGTTGCTTCGATCTTTTTTCAGTTGTTTTTATTCAACTCCCCGAGGTGTAAACATTTCTCAATTATCGCTACAAAAAAAAATCCTCAACGTTGTTGGAAAAAAAAATGTATCTCAACGAAACTTTGGCTTCCAGGGACCAATATTCAGACGAACAATTACCAGCACATCCGTGTTTAACTTTGACTGCAAATTCTGAACAAGTACTCAGTAATTATACGAGCCGGAGATTATTGACTTACGCGAAAAATCGAGAGCCTCGAGAATCCGATATAATGTCTACAACAAACATAGTGGATTTTCGAGAAAAATATTTTGCCCTTCGCGATGAAACGCGGAAGGAAAGGAGATTGAGACGAGCCGAGGAGAGAGCCAAGAACAAGGAAGATTGGGAGAGAAGAAAAAATGAGAGTACGAGAAGATGATCTTAAATTTTTGTACATAACAATTGTTTACTTCTTTTTTTTAAATAATTTTTTGATAAGATAAATTGTGGAATTACAATTTTTTTAACAGGACGCAATCTCGTCCGCAATTTTATTATTCTCTGATATATGATGGTCTCCTATGCGGGTTCACTTATCGGAATAAGTTTTTATAAATGCAGTTTTATGTAAATAAGTAATAGCATTAGTGGAGATGAAAAAAAAAAAAACAGTATGTTTGAAACACTGAATGGGTTCGATAAGAAAAATGAAAAACAAAAGAAAACAAACACATTGTCATAAACATTATCCAACTTTTTAAAAAATCGCACGGTTCACACGATTCATTTCGCTTTGGTATAAGATGGAATGAAATTGGTGAGCTTCACTTTCAAGTCTTAGGCAAAATAGACGGATCGTTAGAAAAAACGGATTTTTCTTGATACGAGGAGGGTAAACTAATGTCTGGTACGTCTATACAATTTTAATTAAAACGAAATTTCAGTCAATTCGATTACATTATTTTTTATTCTCCGTGGAGAAAAAAAGAAAATGATTCGTGGTTTGTAATGTTTTATTTCATTTTGTCTGCTTTGATTTAAAAAAAAAATAATAATTTCGGATACAATAACATTTGAGTGATTTAGTGTTTCTCAAATCATCCGACCCGCTATTAACGAAAATATCATTATTCAGTACTCCAAAAGTGCGTTGACAAAAATTTCCAACAAAATTCTGATTTCTTGACATATTACTTATTGTAACTAATATATAACCATAATTAAAAAGAATCTTCGATAAGTAATAAATAACGATCAAATAATTTGTAATAGATGATCCATGAAATTAATATTTCCTGATAAACACGTTACAAATTCAGAAATATTATTTTGAGAGTTACATTCCGTATAGTAAAGAGTAAAAAATTAATTTCTATAGTTCGTACCTGTTTGAACAGTATAGTTATCGAGAAATGATGATAGGGTCGAGTGTTTGATTGGGAATGTATGTGGGAAAAATTAATAAATTGGTTGTCAAAAAATAAAAAACATAATTGAAAAGAGTATAGATGAATGGAAAATAAGCTTACACTTATTGAAGAAAATTCAAAATGATTTAAAAGTGTTCTTGATAGCACGTGAACCGCATAATTTAACTTGTATAATGTGTGTTTTGAAACAATACGACGCCCTTTGTCACGAAACCCTGTCGGGTTTTTCTCACATAGAGCATTTTACATATATTACAATATTTGAACAAATATACAAATTACTAGCTAGATTGTCCATAAACATTAACTAAATTATTTCTAGCTTCAAGCTTCAAGTTGCAATTGCTCTAGTAAATCTACCACGTTCTTGACATTGCCTTCAGCATCTTTTGACTTGTACTGCTTCACAATTTGGGCCGATACCCATTCGTTCAATTTAAGAGCTTCTTTTTTCTTTGCTGATGGACATTTTGGTGACATCGCAATATTATTCACAGCCTATAATAAAGAATCACGAATTAGCACGTCGATCAGGTTTCCAAAAATATTTCAACGATTAGATTTCAACTCACTAATAATAAACCGTAGAGTGCTCGGATGTTTTGAGGATTTAACTTCACTGCTTGAGTAAAGTATGCCTTTGCCTGTTCCATGTTCTCGAAGCCACCCTAAAAAAATTGCAGCTTTTCAGTAACATTTTTGGTGAATTTTTAAGTTTTTGAAATAAACCTGAATTGAATCTTTGGGCACCCTTTGTAGAATTTCAGTACACTCAGATAATCAATTTTCACCTCTCAAAAATAACCTCTCACATAACTGTTTGAAAATGCCATTTGATCTCTTCACTCAATTTCGAATTCCAATTCAGTTTTGTACCAATATAGACGTCGTATATTTCAAATTTGACGGGCCGATGGTCTACAAAACTGGTTCGGAAAGTCTGCCAGTTGTTATATTGACTTAACCGGTTGTCTGGTATTGTATCATATATGTACAAAAAAAAGTCGGGTCAATTCCGATAATGTATCATATGTGTATATTAGGTTGGTTGTTATAAAAAGTAATGCTGTAATTTTTTCAGATTTTTAAAACAAACCCAAACAAACCCTTGACCAAGGGGGTTGAAGTTTTCCGTTTAATATACATGGAGTTTTTCTGCATTTGTGGTGACAATTTTACTGTGGACCTCAATACGTTTGGAAAATCTTGAAATTTTCAGAAATTACTTTACATGCGTGTTGCTTCATGGAAAAAAATTCCTAAACTCCTACCCTCAAAATGTTGTATAGCATCATGATACTAACCCATTAATGCGAAAAACGACAATTTTGAACACGCAATTTCAAGTTCGGAGTTTTAACTCAGGAATAAAAGAAAAATTCTCCAAAATCTGATATAGGAGATTTTTGAGGGTGCTCTTTCCAAATCTGGCATTTATTTTGTAAAATTAAATCAAAATCTTTATTATTGCAATGAAATTAGCAATCTCGATATTCCCAGAAACGAATTTTCGTGTATTTCGGTAATTTAATGGCTCGTACCAATGTTGTCTCACCTGAGAATATTTGATTTCTGCATATCTCTGATAAATAAGATGGCTGTGGGGATTATGCAGGATCAATTCTTCCATACAGAAAGCTGCTTTCGCATAATCTTGTTCCAGTAAATACAGATCGCACAATTCGTGCCAAGCCTCTTGATCGCTCATGAACCTATATTGTACATAAAATAATTACAGAACAAAGATACGCTGTTGCAATTTGTTCGAATAGCAAAATCACCCGGGCTATAGTTACATTTCCAGGCAAACTCTTCACTAATCTAAGCTACTTTTGCTTTTACCACTTTTAAATCATCTGAAACGTTATACACCAATGAGAACTGACTCAGACCTAAGATATCAATCTCTCATCGATAGAATATTACTACAAGATAATAAGGTTCAATGATTTTTTTCGAATAAAAGAATTTTGATACAATTGAGTTAGTTGAAAGGAATGAAATCAATGAAGATGATCAATTTTCTCTTCCAGTTTATGGTTTTTTCGCAAAAAAAAAAAAAAAAAACTTTGAAACTAACGAAGTTTAAGGTCTACCACGAAAATTTTGTTATACATCACACAGGCCCATAAGTACATAAATTCAATGGCTGATACAGTGCGACGATCGATTACCAAAATGATACATTACTTTTTGAGGTACTCTGTGAGTTCCTTAATTGCATCTGTTGTTCTCCCTTTAGCTTTCAAAATAGCAACTTTTCGTTTCCTGGGTGCAGCATTTGTCTCGTCCCTCTTAATAATAGAATCCAATACCTCAATAGCTTCATCATACCTGGAAAAATCGATCGATTTATATGGCACTTGTATTCAGATTTATGGATAAATAGATTATTTGAAATTACATTTCCAAAGCTTCCAGATGCATCGCATGATATTTGTGTACTCTCAAGCTGCCTGGAAAGTCTCTCATCAAAATTTTGATGCAGTATTCGGCAAGAGACAATCTATAACAGTCTAAAGCTGCTACACATACTTGCTCCAGTACTAAATATTCTGTGTAACAAAGTAAACCAAAAAACAAAGTGATTATAATGCAGTTGTTCCTAAGTATAAAACTGATGGAATTATTGCATTTTGACTTACTCTCGTTGCCAAGTTGATCTACTTTTGGCATTAATACAGACTTCCACAAATCTACCACATCTTTACTTCTACGTTCTGATTCCTCTCTCCAAGTTCGAAAGAGATCACGAGCCTCTGAAAAATTATACCATTCGGTAATGCTAATGGATACTCTGACAGGTAGAATCATGCATTTGTTTCATTCCAATCAGAATAATCTCTGATAGAAAATTTATGCCATATGAGAATTTAACTTAAATGCATATAATTTAGTATAAATTTATAATCTTCTGTTCCATTTTGATCTTATTTTCTTTAAGACAAAAAAACATTTCCAATCATATTCATGATGAAGTATTTTCAAAACATTTTCTAATAGGGCACGAGGTTAAAAGTCAATAAATATTTGAAAATGTAAATCTTTATCCTTCTTTGATAATCATTTCCATCATTTATTACTATGCTCAAGTATGTAATGATCACATTTTAACATAATGACTTGATTGATTAGTTATACATCCAGTAGAAATCTTTTACGTTCTTATTATATGTGTTCTAACATTTTATCGATTTGACATAAACAGAATTTGTTTATAAATCTGATTTCACCTGTTGTTAAATTTTTTCATTATCAACAATAAGATCAAACAACATATACTTTATAAATGAAAAATTGAATTTTTGTGGAAAACTATCGAGAATGCAAAGATGTACATTCTTTTAAATTTTATTAAAGTATGATAGTTTTTATATTAAAACCTTGGAATTATTAACAACTATTTCAAAAGAATTTCAACATGGGTAAGATTTCCTAGTACTGTACAAATTTTTTTCTAACGTATTACAAGGAAGAATCTAATATTATTAATCTAGTTATCTACATATACAAATAAATAAATGCCAAGAAACCTTATTTTTGAATGTCAATGAATCACGTATTCATTTTTTCTTTATGAACATGTTTTTTTCCGATTCCGAAATCTATACGATGCTTCAGAATCGCCAAACAACCTCAAATTGGTTAAGTGTCATGAAAATTGATAGCAAGTTTCATATGACGAAAGAGAACGAAGAAATTTGTCGAATTAAAGAGTATATTTACGATCCAAGTCTCTTAAAGAGGGAGAAAGAGAGTAAAACGTAGTCGGGATGATAGTGAATGGTTTAATATTAATGACAATCAATCAGGGCCATTGAGTATAAAAATATGATGAAGTTCAATAAAATATGTAAAAAACAAAAGTTATTTACGTACCGGACCAAGTAATTTCATCACGATTCCAGGCCATAGCCGTATCAACTTTTCCTTTGTTAGTTAACAAAATGAAAAAGAATAAATCAATGGAAATGATTCGACAAAAGTTGACACGACACCAATAGCCAGGTTAAGTAACGACTTGTACTCGTACCTTGTTGGCTAGCGGGTGGAAGGGTGCTACGGGTGCTAGTGTGTAAAGAAACTATCCGCATTGTCAAACAAGCGCAATCAAGCAAAAAGACCTAAACCCCCGTCCCGTTCTCGCAGGTCAAGAAGGCAGTGGGTACTTTGATGTTTCGAATCCGTGTTCCTCGATATCCGTAACAACGATACGCTCTTCCTAAAATTGATTTTGAGTTTCTACTATTTTTTTATTTAAATTATATTTCAAAAGGAATTACGATAGATTAAAGTTATATGCAAGCGACGATCTTTTCCAGAGAGCTTACGTACAGGAGAATCGGCGGAAATTTTCATAATTATATTATGAAAATTTAAACAACCACATTGTTTTGTCTCTCTACAAAACAGAGGAAAATCTTTTGTGAACATTGAGCAAACAACGATAAACATGAAAGGAGCGTAGCATTTTTTACGGTGTTTCGGGACAAATGATGAACTGACAGGTCATTGATCTGTCACCCTGAAATAAATGGAAATATGTAGAAACGTCAATGAACTTTAATAGATTATATGTGATGAAATTCACGATTCCGAAGATGATGTATGACTTGAATAAAAAATCATTGGTCAAAACGATTGTATGATCGGGCATTTTGTTGTAGAGAGGCCGGGGACACATGAAAACTAAAGGTACGACACTGCGAATATATAAAACGCATTTTAAGCGAATGATTCTTAGGCCGTGTTCCGATATTGACTGAGAGTTGCTGAGAGTACGTGCTTTGACATAAAAGGTTTACAGTACTCACAGTCAATATCGAAATACGGCCTTATAGATGAAAAAAAAGATAAGGAACAGGTGTGAAGGGAGGAAAAGCTTTATGGGAATCCACATGATCATTCGCCATCATCATCACATGCACGGCTATTGGACAAAAGATAGCGAAGGCGAGGAGGTATAGGGGGGAGGGCAGCAGAGAGAAAATAAATGCGGTGACGGCTGGCGGCAGCGGAACGTTTGGAAACGGGGTGAGATGGCAGCACATTCGAGATGCAACGAAAATTCTTGTTGCTCTTATTCCCAGCTGCTGGAATATCGCCCCTAGTCGTCGCCTCTTGTTATCTGTTGTGTTTTTTCGGGGCTGGGAAAACTGGGCGAAAAACATCATGTCCTTTCGATAAAACATTCCCCTTGTAAATATCGAAGTAAAATAAAAAAGCAGGACTTCGGGTGTCCTCGGAGGATTGTAAAAGACAATTGAGAGAATAGGTAACGGTCGTTAGTTGTTTCGGCTGGGTGATTCTGTGAGGACAAAACCCGTGGTGTAATTTAATATAAGAGTGCGGCCGAAAGGGGAGGCTTGGCGATTTAACAGGATATCGATTTGTCGCCGCGAGTGTGCTGTGCGGGCTCTCTATCCTCTCCGTCCGTGTTTGTCTCTCTCTCTTTCGTCTCTTCGTACTCGTGTTCGCTCACACAAACGTGTGAGGGCAGCCATGGACGTCGATATTTTTGGGGCACAGCCTGAACCGTGTAGGTCGAGCCGTGTCCGGACGTGCTTAAAGGCCTGATAGGGCCCGAAATGTGACCGAGGGCCCTGCGGAGCTTTATAACGGTGGGTTTTTTTTCATTAATTAGGGGAAATTCAGTGTTATATAGTCGTTCGCGATCACAAGCTTGTCCGTATCTCGTGTAACCGCCGTGTACTCTCGCTGTGTCGTTGTTGGAGAGGAGAAAAAATCGGAAGGAAAAAAACAGGCATTACAATAAAAGCGTTAACGAGACGCAGGAAATATATCAATCCTACACATACACATATTATGTATATACATATATACATTTATAGCCCCGCGTGTGTCTGTGTATATATATGAAAAAGTATACATATATATTTATAACAAAATATACATAAAATAATATATGTATTCACATATGTGTGTATATATACACATGTCTGAAGAAAAAATATCAGATATCGAATAAGAGAAAGAAAAAAAAAATCATACGTCACAATGGAAATCGGAAATGTAGCAAATCCAGGAGGTGGGGCAGTCGCCTGTCCCGTTTGTACCCTTTATTTACGCGAGGGTATAAGCCTCCAAAGGCATTTGGACACTCATCCAAAAGAGCAAGTAATCGAAGCTCTTATAAAAGCAAGTACCTTGACGTCGTCCCCTGCACCTACGCCCGTCGCTCAGCCCGGTGTAAGCGCGCCTTCCAACTCTACGTCTCAACAACAATTGAACAACGGTGCACATATACCCGCTCATTCCTCCTTCCCTGTCAGTCCTGTTTTCGAATGTCCGCCTATAAACACCATGATGCCGCCTCAATTTGCGTCATTCAGCTATCAACAGTTTGTCAATAACGGCACCATGATGATACCTCAATACGCCATGGCTCCTCAAGCCAACCAAATGATGCAGATGCTGTACAATCCTTACGGTATGTACCAGCAACAACAAATACCAACCGTTCAGATGATATCTCCCATTGCTACTATTCCGACTACGAGAATAAGGCCGGTCGTCACAGTCGCCAATGAAGTTAATTCTCGGGGTGTTATCGAACAAACCGGTGTTACAACTGACCCCAAACAACAGATAGCCACAGAACTATTAGCGGAGCCGGAGCCCGAACGAATTTTACCTCATATAGAATTGCCAACAACACCCGCACCTGCCGAGGATGATCCTCTATGCGCAACGACGCAGGATTCTGAAGAAACCGATTCAGCGAGATCGAGGGTCGAACACAGAGGACAACAGACTCAAAGTAGTATGACGCAGCAGAGAGCAGCGACGGAACGACAGGATTATCAAGAAACTGACCAAAATCCATTGGGCGATAATTGTCAGACAAGTCCAACGGATGACAACAAATCGGAGAGTACCGTAGTTGAGAGCATTGAAAGAGAAGAAAGCAGGAGTAACGAGAGCCAGATACACTGCAAAGATATAGAATTCGGAGAAACCGAGAGCAGGGAATTTGCTGTTGACGTTTACGAGAATGAAATCGAGAAGCCTACCAGCAATAACGACATCGAGGCTGAAAATGAAGGGAACAAAGTCCAACAGAGAGATTTGTCCGTAGAGGCGAAAGAAGACGACGCGAATGATTCCGGAGTTACAACGACAGAGGAAGAGAATAACGCTCGGGTAGATTTAAAAGGAACAAGCCAGCCTGAAGTGGAACAGTTGGAAAGATTGTTGATAACGATTATGGAATCGAGCTTCGAAGCGAGTAGCGAGAAAAACAACGACGAGACAACGACGGAGAAAAATACGAGGGACGAGGATACAACGAGGAACGAGAACGACGTTACGGAATTTTCCAATTGGAATTTATCGCAAGACAAGAGGGAACAAGAGGAAACGTGCAAAAGATATAACGCCGAATTGCAGAACCAAGTTTTTAGTAAAATATTGAACGCGAGCTCCGAGAGTATCGACGAATTGGAGAACAATTTTAATAGTGCATATCGATACAGATGTAGCTTATCGGCACCCTCGTCGCCCGTTATTACGAAAAAACTCCATAGAACTTATTCCTTAAGATGCGACTATCGCTCGAACGAAAATCTTAATTTATATCCTTCTGGCTTTGAGGCCGGCGCAATGCAAGAACACGAGGAAGACGAGGCTAAACAGATGGAGGATAATTTCGATGAAGAAGACATGGAAATCGAGGAAATAGCAAGCCCTCATACGCCTTTCGTAAAACAAAGCGATTGTGGAGAAAGTGGTGTTTGCGCTGCCGTCGACGTCGCTGCGAGATCTCACACACCCCTGTCAGCGATAAGTGGTATATCCGGATTACGCGTACAAAACGATGATGATATGGTGAAAGAAGATCGGACGGAAAATTTGTTAAGATCTTTCGTTCCTATGGACACGGAAAGTACGAGCGACGAGGATGAGGAGGAGGAAGAAGAGGACGAGGAGGACGAAGACGAGAGCAACGATTCGGTGGACTCTTCACCGACGAAAAATCCGATGGATTGTTCGCTCAACGGACAAGATACGAAACGCAACGTCGAAGATTCTTGTCCGAGAGAACAGAGTACCAGCAGTAGCAGCAGCAGCAGCAGCAGCAGCAGCAGCAGCGTTAGGAAAGCGACGGAATCGAGTCAAATGTATCAGCAATCAGTTATAACGGAGCACGTGAGCTCCTTCACAACGATAAATTCACAACAACCGATAATAATTCACGAAAGTTATTCAATGTCGAGTAACAAATCGTTGCATAATAACGTATTAAATTTGTCGGAATTGGCGGCCGATCCAACAACGAGCACCGAGTTGTCTAAAAATTATCAAGCAGCTAAATCGATGAATCATATGCAATCGACCGAATTGTTGAACATTAACGAAGACGCTCACGCAGGACCTATGAACGTTTTCGAATTCGACGGACTTCAAATATTAGTTCCTAGTACATTCATAAGTGAATCATCGCAAAAAGCAATCAGCGCGACGAGCCAACAATCAATGACGAGTAGCGAGGGTGGTGAGGGTGGTGCCGGTATCGATGAGGAGGTAAAGAGCGTAAATATGCGTGCCGATGAAACTATGCCACCGCGTGGCGAATTGTCGGAACAGGAGAGCAACGGTTGTACGGAGCATTCGGCATGGCAGGTAAGTTTAATTTCGTATCATAGGATCGATCGAGTGATTGTTACTCCCGTAAACGTAATAATAAAAAAAAAGTCGTCTCATTATCATTTGTTTTTCTTTGACTTTGACTTTGACAGCTTTACATGGGCCAGGAATCGTCGCGGATGTCCACGTCTTACGATCTTATGGCTCGGGAGAGCTGGGAAGAGTCCGAGGGTTCGGATAACGAGGTCGGTGTACCGCTGCTCGACAGCAGATCTCTCGCAACGCACTTCACGTCGAGCCTCTTTCTCGATCGAGACCGTAAAACACCGACCAAACGAACTTTCAAGTGTTCACATTGTACGGAAGTGTTCGATTGCCCGAAAGAGCGTCGAGTTCACAGTACAACCGTTCACAAGGAAGCGGGTCCCAGTAGCAGCAACGATCCCACGAGTCAATCGGAATCAAAAGATATAAAACTTTTGGACGGTCGTATGAACGTGTTCGACGACATTTTCGTATCTGGTATTCATGTGCAGCAGCCGTTGTATCATCATCATCAACAACCGTTGTTACATCAGTTGCAGCCGCCACCGCAACCGGAGAATGCGAAAGCGGAGGCTGATCAGAAAGTCGATAGCCTGACGATACCACCAAATTTGGAGATTTCTTGTGCAATGTGTAGCCAACGTTTCAGCAGCGAGAGATCTTTGCAAGTTCACAACAGACGTGTTCACGGTACCGAAGTAGCACGGCGTCTCCAAGAAATCTCAAAGTGTCAGATCTGCAACGAGGAATTCCCTTCGGTAATGTTGTTCAATGCTCATTTGAAGATTCATCCACTGGAGTGCGCTCAGTGCGGCAAATATTTTTATCGCAAGCCAAATTTCAAGCTTCATATGAAACGACATCTCGGTATAAAACCGTTTCCTTGTACCGTTTGCGACAAAGCTTTCTTGACAAAACAAAAATTGGACGAGCACACGAACGGTCACACCGGCAATGCGCCGGTCAAATGTAATTTATGCAACGAGACTTTTCGTAGATATTCAAATTTAACTCAGCACAAGAATCGCCATCATCTTAACATAAAGAGAAAATTGAAGGATTACATATGCCACTGCGGCGAAGTATTTCACACGAAGAAAAAACTCGCTTGGCACAAAGAGACACACGACGAAAAACCGAAAGCTTGTACCTACTGCAACGAGAGATTTATACACATGGCTAGTCTGACGCGACACATGAGACGCGCGCACAATCGTCGTTTCGTACCGGATGCCCAACGTGAAAGCGAAAACGTTGAGTGTCCGATATGCAAGTGTATCTATTTAAGATCCTCGTTGTCGGTTCACATGAGGGTTCACAATGGTGAAAGACCCTACGAGTGTCAGGTTTGTTCCAAAGCGTTCAGTACCAAATGGAATTTACAATTGCACAAATGGACACACGCCGCACGCAGTACCAAACCCTTCAAATGCAATCAGTGCAGCGCTGCGTTTTATCGACACAGTGATTACACCGCTCATATGAACTCGCATCGTAACGTAAGGCCGTACACGTGCAATTATTGCGGTGCACAATTCATAAGAAAGTACAATTGTCTGAGACACGTTAAGGAACATGAGGAGAACAAGGCATACACGTGTGACGTTTGCAACAAAACTTTTCATCGTTCGTACTATTTGAAGGATCATTTGCGAGTGCATTCGGGTGCAAGACCCTATACGTGTCATATTTGCGGTAAATCGAGTAGCACCAAGTCCAATCATAACAAACACGTTAGAATTCACCATGCCCGAGAGCCTGTAAATACTGAAAATTAGTTTGTCTTTATCGTCGATCAACTTTCTATTTCATCCTTCTCATTTATTCGGGATAATGCAAGAGAGAAACGATCACCGATACGACTGCGGACTTACTGACTCCCGGCTCTTCAATATCTTCGCCTCCGTTGAAATATTGAAATGGAAACACCCACACTTACACACACATGCACACACACCTGGACGACCATGGAACAATTTCACTTTTCTCCGTTTTTTCCGTTTTATACACACGACTCATTTCAATTTGAGAGATTTTTGTATCGTGTTTCATATCAATTTGCGTTATAACACGTGTCCCCTTCAAACGTTATATTCTATTGTTTTGCTTGTTATTATCTTCCCTTTCACATACGTACATCTTGCGTATATTATTGAAGTTCGGATAGTTGGAAAACAACGCTCAAAGTTTCTATTCATTTTCAATACGTTTCCGACAATAGAAATGCATTTTTTTCGCCCATCTTATCTTTGGGCTATGAAAATGTTGGATTGTAAAGGTTAGAAAAAATGAATAGTTTTCGTTTCATTCCAACTGTACTAACTTCAATGTCGTTCAGTGCCGATTGTATCGTTTTCTGTTATGTTCCCAACCAAGTTTTGCTTAATATTACTTCCGCGTCTCAAACTAAAAGATTTGAGTGTGCATCGTTAAATTGCATAAATACGTAAATACTGTTTGTACGAGCTCAGACTTACGTTCATTTCTTTAAGGTCTAGGGACCACGATTTTGAAAATCCGGTGACTCGACGAACTTCGGAACGTTTCATTGTGAGAAAAAACAAAGAACAAGAAGACACCTGAGATTGTTTATGAAAAGTTCATTCTCCGTGTCTGAAAAAACTCAAAAAGAGTAGATCGCATTTCATTCTGACTGCGCAATACTACTGGAAGTGGAGAAAAAAAAACGCGTTTGCCAACTAACAGTAATGGAACTATTGCATAGAGGAACAAAAAACTAAATAATTAACCAATTAATATTACACAAAATATAAAAGTCTTTTACGTGTCAATCGTTATAAGTGGATTTTTTTACAATGACTGTTTTACATGAAAAAAGAAAGAAAAAGAGAGAGAGAGAAAAAAACAAAACAAGTGTGCGTATCGAAAGTTTGCCGATCAGTGTCCAGTAAAAAAACTAAACATAAACGAGAGAAAAACATCAACAACGGCCCACGTTTCACAAAAGCGTCATAATTACTCCGTAAGAGTGACGAAGAACGGGAAAGCAGAGGAAGGAAAGGGGATAGGAAAAGGGCTTATCGATTACTATTATTACTATTCGACTATTCGTAAGATCGTCGCGAATCTTAGTTGTTATTCTTCTATATTTATATATTTTGCAATGTATAAGGTGATTTTTTATTGGTAATTCCAATATTAAGACTGATCGATGTTGGTTCTTCATACTGCTCTCGTATATACAGAAAAAAAATATAACAGGAGGTGAACAAAATGAACAAACGAGGATGAGCATGAATAAATGATAAAGCTCATGAATAACTGAGCCGCGGGCGAATGATCCTCGAAAAGTTTTTGTTCTCGTTATAATATTAAATTACTAACGTTACCTAATATGTTAATTTCATGTTTAATTTAACTTTTTTTTTGTTTTGTTTTTGCGAATCTGACGATATTTCATTTTGTCGATAAAACAATTACGAAAGAAAAAATATTATTTAGACGTATTGTTTTAGATAGTTAATTAGAAATTCAATTCTTGAAACTGGTTAATAAAATTATAAAGAAGGGAGAGAAGCATTGCAAGGGGATGGTGGTAAACGTCGAGATAAACCAGTCTACCCTGTACGTTGAGAGCAGTATGAGGGGAAGTAACATTAAACTGCCTGAATCTAAAGAGACGGGCGTCCTGTACCAATGGGGTTGCGATGGTAAACCGAATTCAATATTATTTCCAATTACGTCGACATGATGAAAATTCTACGGGATTATACAAAAATCATGCGTAATAACAATTGTATGCAGTGACTACTTGTGATGGGAAGACTCTCAAACGGAAGGAAAAACTAATGTTTATTCAGATGAAGGAGATAGAGACAAAAGAAAAATCTAGTAATAGACTCGAGGATAAATTTGCCTACTTTTGCGTCTATAGCCTAGATTGTTTTAGGCAAAAGTCTATCCCATGTTTAAAAGAAATGATTCAATAACAGACGAGCAAAAAAGTAAAAGAAGGAGAAAAAAAACCTACATCGATGTCCGGACGTGCAATTTGTTTAGTTAATCAGCATGTGCATTCGTAGCGAATCAAAGTTGTAAATAGTGTAAATATGTACATCAACTCTATTTTATAATAGGGCCAGCGAATTCACTTGGCAATTGAATACTGTATGAAGAATTAATTCATACTATGTGAAAGATAAAGATAGAATAATTACTATTAAAACAAACAAACAAACAAACAAAAAAACGACAAAAAAATGAAAAAATAGCTTGTGTAAACCTTAATAAACGTTATGTATTGAGGTACTTTTTAAAATATGGTTTTTCTTTCCAATTTTTATGTTTCATTGATATACGATCGTTCTAGCTTTCCGTACCTAGACCTTTCTTTTTTGTATTATGTATTTTCAAACTTCGCAGTTGATCCTTTATAATTATCATTGATAAGAGCGGACCACTAAGTTCGTACGCTTGCAACTAATTTATAGTATTTCACCTCGTTCAGAGTATTTTTTTAAATATATTATTACAACAATCCGTTCGAGTGAAATATTCGTTTTAGGCGATGCATTTCAGATCGGTCCTAATGAATTCTACTCGAAATCAATAACTCTTTATTATTCATTTGTAAATATTCCGTGAATCTTACAACATTTACGTACAATTTTCATGAGTATATTCATTTGTTACTCTTCGAAAAAATATCACACCAGTCATATTCGAAAGAATTTTACCAAGTCTTATTTTTCCATTCGAATTTCTTCAATAACAACCATTTTTTCGAATTTTCTACACACGGAAAAAAAACTCACACTTTGTCCGGTAGGAAAGAAAACTCAAAACTGTTGGCTCGTTTTGATTGAGGTGATCTATCGGTTGCGGCGAACAGTGCGAAAGAGATTGCTTAAAAAAAAATACAAGTTACACCTCTTGCTCTCTGATAAACTGGAGCTAGCGAGTAGCGTGTATCGCAACTTATATCGGAATGAAGCGTGAAAACAGGACTTTTTTAACCGTACAATCGCCTTAAGTTCAATGAAAAAATTGTATTTCCCAACAGACTTTGATTAGTAATGATTTTTTCAATTGTGCCAATTCTGTTTAAGAAACATTCCATAGCATAAAAAGATTTTGATGATTTCTACCTTTTACCGATATCTTATTTCAAACATGTCCGTGAATAGTGTGCGCGTGCGCGCGCATGTGTGTGTGTGTGTGTACGTCTGAGCGCATGTATCTGCTGGCCTTGCAAATAATTCAAATACTCGTGCTCAATGGCCTCGCGCAATCATGCCTTTTGCGTTAAAAATGTACAGTTCGATCGTTTTTTTTTCTAATTTTTCGTCCGTCAAGTCGCGATAGCGTCTTAATTGCAAGATAAAAATAAAAATAAAAACTTCATCCCTCACTTTTCAATGGAAAAATATTTTTGTGTTCTTGGAACATTTTCTTTGTACGAATATTTGGATTAGTACGATATACACGAGTGGTGCGGGCGCGCACACACACAAACACATATGTGCACTCGTGTGTTTTTTTTGCTTTTTTTCAGAAAACTCGTTGAGAAAGCCTAGCATCATAGTGCCTAGCATTTCTTCACGATTCACGAAACAAGTTTCTTGCATTTGTTTCAAACTTCTCATGCTCGTTTCTGTTTTATTGTTTAACATATTAAAAAAAAAGGTCACGAGCTATTTATGTCATGTAGAAATAAAATAGAAAATCGTCATTTTTAGAACATTCGAATTTCCTAAAAACATATTTGTGTGTCCCTGCTGGGCAGTCTTTCGAAACGAAAGTTTAAGGTTACAACTTGTTGGATGTTGGTAATAAAGGAACCGCCACGGCTGTGCAGGTGTGAAAATCATATGCGCGGTTTGAAGATTTGTGAGGGTTTTGATGCAACAACTAACACCACGCAATATCTGTATATGATAAAAATGATTTTCTATAGAATTTTATTCGAAACACTTCTATCCTTTGGTTATCACAGCGTAAATGACTGTTTTGTTTGACACTCTTTTTCGATTAATCCGCCGCAGCTTTGGCTGAACTCTTTCTTGGCGGGATTAATCCTCGATTAATCGGAAAGTGATGCGTTGTTTTCGCTGCCGCTTTTTTGTTGGAACGCTTTCGTCGACTTGTTGATGCTGACGCTGCGCGTCAATCTCCGTAACTTGTGGCGAGGTTGCCCGTGGGTTGCCCAGATTGCGTTTCGTTTCGGGTACAGCCGGCACCACCAGCGGCACTCATCATTTGGTTGGCGGTTGGGGTTGTGTTGTGTTGACTAGTGCTGACCGTGCTGACCGTGCTGACGGTGTTGTGTTGACTATCTTACCCCCCAAACGTTTGCGAAGCGAATGAAAACGACACTTGCGCGGCGGCCGGCCTTATTGTCTGTGCCGTCTGTGCTTTGTCAGAAAAAAAAGTTATTGTCTATAATATAGTGAAAAGAATTTCTGAAGCAAATGTTCGAAATATTTTTTGTGAGGAAACTTCAATTGACTCGAGCGTATCGAGTTTTACGTACGAAAAGAAATTGAACGCGCCGGCAATTTATTTTTGAGAAACATCAGTATACTTCAACAGTACATGAAGAACCAACGTGGGAAAAGAGATAAACCATAGGAACCTGAACCATCATGTAATTAAATTTTTTATACCCTATATATAAATGATGTTTCACATAACCTCAAAACGTTTTTCCATATATCTGAAATATTATCCATCAAGCTCTAATGAGGTAAAATGCGATAAATACATTCATCCAAAAGAACCAGTGTTCCATTTTTTTGTTTATACTATTTTTTGTTAGCTTTGTCGATGTTATTATTATGCTAGAAAATTCTTTAGCCTTGGAAATTGGTCAAGATGAATATTTAACTTCGTGATATCAGTTCAGTTCAAATATAAAAAAGTTTTGAATAATCTACAAGAAAATGTGGTTAACCCTTCTTGTACATCTGGGGTCCAATGGCCATCCCGACACTTTCCGTGTATTCTTATGGGAATTAGGTCAGAGGTGTGTACTTGAAGGGTTAATTTCCAGAATTCCCAGACTCTTTAAATAAAAATTACAGCATTAACTAAGTATTTTGAATTCTTTCCTCAGAAATCAACAATGAGTATCAAAAGGAAGCCAGAAACTCAAGTACCGGCGGAGGAGAGCGATTTGCTGTCGATAAGGCCATTGGGAGCGGGTCAAGAAGTTGGGAGATCTTGTATAATGTTAGAGTTTAAAGGAAAAAAGATAATGTTGGATTGTGGTATACATCCAGGTTTGTCAGGGATGGATGCTTTGCCATTTGTAGATTTGGTTGAAGCTGACGAAATCGATTTGCTTCTCATATCGCATTTTCATTTGGATCATTGCGGCGCACTACCTTGGTTCTTGCAGAAAACAAGTTTCAAAGGTCGGTGTTTCATGACGCACGCGACTAAAGCTATTTACAGATGGCTTCTTTCTGATTACATAAAAGTAAGTAACATAGCAACGGAACAAATGCTCTATACGGAGTCTGATCTTGAAAGCAGCATGGATAAAATAGAAACAATAAATTTTCATGAAGAAAAGGATGTGTTTGGGATCAAGTTTTGGGCTTACAATGCTGGCCATGTATTGGGCGCTGCCATGTTTATGATCGAAATAGCAGGAGTCAAGATTTTGTACACAGGAGATTTCAGTAGGCAAGAAGACAGGCATTTAATGGCAGCAGAAATACCGAATGTACATCCTGATGTGTTGATAACTGAATCGACGTACGGGACTCATATCCATGAAAAGAGAGAGGACAGAGAGGGTAGATTTACAAATCTCGTTCACGAGATTGTAAATCGCGGTGGTAGATGTTTAATTCCTGTATTTGCATTGGGCAGAGCTCAGGAACTGCTACTAATATTGGACGAGTACTGGGGCCAACATCCCGAACTGCATGAAATACCAATTTACTACGCTTCCTCATTGGCTAAGAAATGTATGGCCGTATATCAGACCTACGTGAATGCGATGAACGATAAAATACGTAGACAAATAGCGATAAACAATCCTTTCGTCTTCAAGCATATATCGAATCTCAAAGGCATCGATCATTTCGAAGATATCGGACCGTGCGTTGTGATGGCCACGCCAGGTATGTTGCAGAGTGGATTGTCTCGTGAATTGTTCGAATCGTGGTGCACAGACTCGAAGAACGGTGTCATAATAGCCGGTTATTGCGTTGAGGGAACACTCGCGAAGACTATACTCTCCGAGCCCGAAGAAATCACAACGATGAGTGGCCAAAAATTACCTTTCAAAATGTCCGTTGATTACATATCATTCTCGGCGCATACAGACTACCAACAAACTTCCGAATTCGTACGAATACTCAAGCCACCCCACGTTGTTCTCGTTCATGGCGAGCAGAATGAAATGGGTAGATTAAAAGCTGCTCTGCAACGGGAATATGAGGACGATCCGAACACCACGATGGAAATACACAATCCTCGTAACACCGTCGCCGTCGAGTTGTATTTCAGAGGCGAAAAAACTGCCAAAGTAATGGGTACTCTTGCCATGGAAGAACCAAAACCAGGACAAAAATTGTCCGGTGTTTTGGTTAAAAGGAATTTCAACTATCACATGCTCGCACCATCTGATTTGTCCAAATATACAGATATGAGCATGAGTCAAGTCGTTCAAAGACAAAGCATTTATTTCTCTGCTTCTTTACCCGTTCTTAAACATTTATTGACACAAATCGCTGGAAATTTGGATACAATAGATGATAAAAAGATACGTGTTTTCAAAAACGTCGATGTTACGATTGAGGGCAAAATCGTTACTATGGAATGGATCGCGACACCGGTCAACGATATGTACGCAGATTCAGTGCTGACCGCTTTACTCCAAGCAGAAATGATGGAACAACCACCAAAAACTCTACCGGCACCCACTAAAATGGATAGAATGCATTTTAAAGAGTGTCTTATTGAAATGCTACAAGAAATGTTTGGCGAAGATTCCGTTCCAAAAATATTCAGGGGTGAAAAACTTTACGTCACCGTCGACGGTAAAAAGGCACATATCGATCTTCTTAATCTCGAAGTAACTAGCACCGAAGACGAAATTTTTCAACAAATTGTGCAAACAGCTGTTACTAAATTACATCAAACATTAGCACCAACTTGCGACGCTATATAAAATTCCTTCAGTGCTGTAAATTTTACACTTTTTCAATAATTTATCTTTCACTATTTCTATTTCTCATCTTGTTGAGCAGAGAAATAATTTGGCAAGTCAGTAAGGTTTTCCATTATGTATTTCATAAGTATAAACAATGAGAAAAAATTTCCAATAAATATCAATAACAATAAAAACAAATATTTTCTTAATGTTCCTATTTCGTGTGTATAAATATATGTTATGTATATAAAAAATATAACGATTTTTTTCATCACGATTCTTCTTCTCTACCACTATGATATTTACAATTGAAAAAAAAAAAAATCTCCCTCTATATGAAACAATTATTCAAACTTCATTTCCGCGAGATCACCCCAAGTTTGCCCCACTTTTAACTTAACGGGTAAAGGTACTCTCAAACTACACGATTTCTCCATAGACTCCTGGACGATTTTTCCTACTTGTTGCAAATCCATCGCGTTCACCTAAAATGTATTTTTTAATTATTTTTTATTCGAATAGGCCAATAAAAAACCGCGATAGCCTTATTACTAAATGAAGTTGTCGTTGATGATTTGAAAGCTAATTTCAAAATTAGCTTTCAATTGAAAGTAATTTCAAAATTCTATACCAAACAGCAATTATTGTATATTAAACTTTCTCGTAATATCCGTGAAGCGAATTCCAAAATTTTTCTTCAAAATCATATTTATTATTTGAGTTGTAAAAATAAGCATCGAGCATATTCGAATTCTTACTTCATACAGTAGTTCGTCATGGATTTGCAAAACCAAATGACCACCTCTGGCAACTTTGTCAGGACTAGTGTTTCGCAACTTTCGTCTCATTGGGATGTCTGTGAGCACGAGAGGTGTAGTATCTGGAAATTCACGACGCATCCTTTCATCGATTCGTACCATAGCTCGTTTCGTTATATCCGCCGCTGAACCTTGAACTTTCGTGTTGACTGCTTGTCGTTCAGCTTGAGCTGCAACATTGAAAATTTGTCAACTTGTGCTATATCTATAATCGTATGGACGCTTTGAGTTTGTTCTTTCCTTTTTCATTCGAGCATAGTAAAAAATTTGAATTTTTTCGAAATAACTCATTCGGCAATACTTAAAAATCTAATGATACAATTTGAAAAATGGAAAACCTACAATCCCAGGAAATAAAAAAATGTAATTATTCGTTAATTTGAATTTCCCCACTTTTCTTACTTATATCAAATTTTATGAAAAAATCTATGTTTCTTTATGAAAAAAAATGATGAAGAAATTGATGCTCCCTACATCTGTCACTGGATTTTTCACTGTTGAGCGCCGGAAGAAATCTGCGACGTGACATAAAAGTTGTTACATAACCGTCGGCGCGAGTTTGTTCAATAACTTGACTTAGCCATTGACGGATTCCTGGATAAGCCCCCATAAATGATTCCAAAAATTCCTTAGCCTCTCGTTCGGTAACAGCAAGAGTTTCCGCAAGAGTCTTCGTCCCCATGCCGTATATCATACCGTAGCATAATTGTTTTGTTTTCTGGCGCATGTTATCGTCGATCTGGACCGTTAAAAATGTTTTTTACGAATCAATAAATACAAAAATTGAATTATAAAAACAATTTTTTTTCATTTTCCCCTAATGGTCAGTTAAAAAAATGGAAAACCACGTTAAATCGAAAGATAAAATGAACGCACCTTATCCTCCGCAACGTTGTACCATCGAGCTGCGATATTTTTGAAAACATCACCTTTTTTACGTAAAATTCGACAGAGATTTGGCTCTTCTGAGAAATGTGCCAAGATTCTCAACTCCAATTGACAATAATCAGCTGATAATATTAGATTTCCATTCATAGGAACAAATGCCATTCGAACACTAATTATATAGCTGTCGTCGTGAGAATTGAAGTCTCTCGGGACGTTCTGTAAATTAGGCTCGTGCATTGAAATTCGTCCCGTTGCGGTATTTGTAATGCAATTTCCGTGGATTCTTGAGTTGCATTCGGCCAAGCTCAGCAAAGGAAAAACAACCTATTGAAATTTTATAAACGTCAAGTCGTCATTTCATCGAGGGCGTTTAACGACGGGAGTGCGACGTTGCCTATTTAAAAGGAAAAAGGATTTGTTTTGACAATTTTTTACCTGAACTTGCGTTACTCTTAGTTTTCGCCAAGACGAGACTAGTCGAGCTATGGGATTTTCACAGTGCTGCAAAACGGCTTTACTGGTACTCACTTTTTTTTTAGCCTTGTTCAATTCTAGAATCTGAAATTTATTTTAAGACAACTCTAAATCCAAATTCAACGGAAAACAATTTAATTTAGTTACTGCGCAAATCACCTGAGCTACGCTTTTTGATGATGAAAAATTGAATTTCTTCCCAGCTAGAGAATATGCTATACTCTCTAATTGAATCATTTCTTCCTGAATTACTTGCGATAACTCTTGGAGGGATGTGAGATTTACGCCTAAACCACTGAGCTCCATACGAGCAAGCAGAGGCAGAATTTCCATTTCAACATCTGTAAGTATTATTCAAATTCGGCGTTCGATGAAATGACAAAACAATTGCATTCTTTTTTTTTGCAAGGTCTGAAATTTGAATTGATACATTGAAACAATGACATAAAAAATACTATACCTCGAAAAGTTTCCAACAATTTTGAGCTACATGCTTCCAATTTTGTTATAAGATTATTTGTAAGATGCCAAGTTAGAGCAGCTTCTGTAGTGGCTCGAATTTCGCTCGATACGAGACTTTTTACATTCAATCCAGAAGCAGTTTCAGTACGTTGTAATAAAAATCGGCCTTCAGATAAATGTTCTGCAATCTGTCAATTAAATAGTGATTTAACTTTTGATTTTAAAATTCTATATAGAATTTTCCTATGGAGAAATGATTAAAATGGTTACCAGGCTGTTGAAACATCGATCCGAATTGTCTGGATTCAATAACCAGTCCGCGGTTATTGGATCGAGAAACTTGCACGACGATGTTATTCTGCAACAATTGTACAAGATCTTGTACGTTTCCTTGAATGAAAAACAGCGGACTGTCAAGCTCGATGTAGTTAGTATACGCGTCAAAAGATCCAGCCTTTCTTTAACGGGCACCTTAGATTCTACAAAATAAAGGAGACATTAAATTCTAAAATGATTATCAATACTTAACTTGCTGAAATATTGTTCGAATAATCGGTGAATTATTTACATCGTGGAAAAAGTATTCGAGCCGCTTGGTGCCAATGTTTCTAATCGGAAAACCCATGCAGTTAATAAAACTTCTTACCACGAGTGTTATCGAAAGAAATATACTGCACGACGACTCCATCCCACGAAATCGCGACGCCACAGATTTTCTTATTTCCATAAACACAATTATCAATTTTCTTTGTTTTCTTTCTGCCATCGATCGACGTAATGCCAATGATTTTCGTGCCAATACTGTTAGAATTGTTGGAATAAATATCGCACGCAAGAGCCAATGCAATGTCGCGTTTACTCAATAATTCTTTTTGAAATTGATTGAATAATGTCAAATCGCTAGTGACGTTTACAACTTGAAGTTCTTTTGGGCAAATTGATGCAGGTTTTTTAAATCTCGTTTTATCGATATTTTTCTTCCCCGGGCTGAGCAGTCTTTTTCGCAGTTTCGAAGCTTTTTTCTCCGCAGGCAAAATATTTATATTTTTCTTCAAAATACTTTGTTGGTTTACTGGACTATTCTCGTCGAAACTCGAAACGGTACTTCCAATACTGCAACGTTCACAATGTAATTTTTTTACCATTAAATTATCTTCTAGTTGTTCCGATTTCTGGTTTTGTTTCTGTCGGGTACGTGATCTTCGTAATGACTCCAACTTCATTCTGGTATGATTTTTAGTAACGTTTATCGATGAACGGGTGTTCTGCGATGGTCTTACAACGTCGTCGGAATCAGATTTATAAGAATCTGTCGACAATCTTTGTACTTCGGTTAATTTAATGCTTCTAGCTATTGGTGATACTTCAATATTAGAATCACTGGATTTTCGCTTTTTAGCTGTTCTCTGCAATTCCGTAACACGATTCCTAGGAAACAATCGATCTTCGTGATCGCGTCTCTGCGAAGTTTCTGGCTTTTCCTTAATTTTACTATTCGGTGGAGTAGAAAAATTCCTAGAAATAATTCTTGTGCCGTTAAAAATATTTTCAGGATCTACAATATCGTTGGTATTGTTCCACGAATCATCACCCCAGACCAATGACTTGCTGCTCTTATCCAATAGATCTGATGTACTTAACAATGGTCGTGGATTAGAATTAATTGATGAAGATTTCCTCTGACTGCCCGCACTCCTTTTACGGTTGGTTTTCATTGAATTTGATCTTTGGTTTTCCAATGTGTTTCTTTCTGACCCAATGTTCAAATTTGTCTCGCCGAATGCTGAAATGTTCAAAGAGTCTATTACATTTTGCTCAAGCATATTACACTCTTGAGTGTCGAGATTCAAACTGTCATCAAACAAGCTTGGACTCCGAGAATCTGGATCTTTCGACAATGATTCTCGATAAAAAACTATTGGACTCGTAATTGAAACTTTGACGCTTGGACCCATTGCATTTTCTTCCGGATCGATCGTTTTCCCTTGCGTGCCGGTGAACTTGAATATTTTATTGAAAACAGAGTCACCAGTTTTTGGGGTAGAGATTTCTTCCAGATTTATAAACTTTGTGGATCTTTCCAAATCGTAAATGTCTTCAGACATGGTTTTATACTTCGGTGGAACCGTGTTTACTTTCGAATTGATAATGTTTGGTGTTTTCACTGACTGAGGCACATTTTCCTTGTAAATTTCCTGTCTAGTTTGTGATCCAATTATCATTACGTCTTGATCAACTGAATTTGGGGTCCCAGGATATTCAAACGTATCTTCCATCAATATTTCTTTTTCAACATTATTTGAACTGAGTATCTCCTTATTATTATCACCAAAATCGGAAATTTCTTTGGATAAGGTTCTCAGAGCCATAGGCGAAACAATATCAGCTTTCGAATTTATTGAATTTCGATTATTTTCCAGCTTCGAAACATATTCATTATGTATTTTTTCACCAGTTTTCGTTCCAATTATTATTACGTCTGGATCGACAGAATTTGGGGTATTAGTAAATTCAAAAGTATCTTCCATAAATGTTTCCTTATTGATCTTCGAAGAATTAACATCTTCAGACATAGTTCTTTGAGTCTTGTGCCCAACAACATTTTCTTTGGAAATCCTTTTGGACGTTATTTTTCGAGAATCTGATGTAACAATAACTTTGTCAGAATTATGAACACTCAAAGTTTTCGATAGTCCACAAAGATTTTTTTCACAAATATCTCCACCAGTTTTCGATCCGGTGCTCTTTACTTCCGAATTAACGGAACTTATAATATCAGTAAATTCAAAAGTACCTTCTATATCAATTTTCTCGTCAACTTTCGAATGCATGATAACGTCTTTTGATTCAACACATTTTCGTGCAACTGAGGTTTCAAAAGATTCTTGGGAAATGCCGTTTCGACAATTCGATGCATTAACCGCTACTTTCTCTGGAACGCTCAACTCTTCGGCATTCTCCACATTTTTTTCTAAAGTTTTATCGTTAGTCTGCGATTGTACGTGCTCGATCGAACTACTCGTGCGAAAACAGGTTTCTGTCCAATTTCCAGATAAACGTGTTCCTCCTTCCGATTTCGATTCCATACTTTCCAAAGTGGTTTCTTGAATTTGCGCGTCTGTTTTTCCAATTCCAGCGTGATTTTTAACAATTTGTGGTTCTTGAAGTTCTTTGATTTTGTCTCGATCAACACGATCATCAGTGACAGCGACAGATTCTCCGATTGTCGATTCATCTATCGATTCCGTCGAAAATTTTCTTGTGCTCAAATCGGAAGATTGAGTTACTTTAGTGAGATGTTCTCGCTGTCTCCACTGTAAATCATCAAGTCCCAATTCATTTTGGAGGAATGTTCTTGCTTCCGTGACTAATATAATTGCAGCTTCGTGGATTGTTAGGCCGTCTCTCCCGGTAACGAAAACACTTCGTATTTTGTTTCTCTTAGCAGCATCGAACTTGTCCTCGCCATTGTATTCTTTTCCACTTTCAAATGGCAAAGCTTTGTGCAAACCTCGTTCAACATCGAGTACATTAGCAACCGCCAATTCGGAAACAGAAGTGATGCCTTCCTTGTAAAGGCTTCTCGCTCGAAGACCGTTGAGCGTTGGTAATCGAAGAAGGTCGAGCAATTCACGACAAACTCCGAACTGCAATCTCGCCTGAAACTGACCGATCAACAATTCCATACAATCCCAACCAAGTTTTTTACAAAATTGTGTAACCATACCGGCGAAAGTAGCTGCAGATTGTTGAAGACTCTGAATGACACCTCGACAAACTCCATATTTCCGACACACATCGATCAACGAAATTTCTCGAACAAGATCGTGGAGAGCCATAGCGGTGTAAAAACGTTTGTGAACGTCAAGAACTTTTCCATTTTTCATGGAGCCACGAATTGCCGATATGATGATGTTCTCTTCAATGCCAACCAACTGGCCAACTCGTCTTTCACTCTCGGTTAAATTCTTCCAAATATTCATGAATGCGAACCAGTCGATTTGACCGATTTGATTGCTCGAATTTATAGGAGTTACGAGATAAACAACGTGTAATTCGGTATCAAGGACAAAGCATTTTCGAGCTTTTTGTAATTCTTCAAAAATAAACAATCCGTCAGTCGGTGGGATTGATGCGGCTAAACACGCTTTTCCCAACTGCGTTGCGATCCATCTTTGATCACCGTTTTCGTTAGTTTGAAGCAAAAAAAGTTCGTTGTCGACTAAAAATTTGATTGCTTTCATAATTGATGTCTCCATTAAATCTTCACTTGTGACACTGACGAGAGTGCATTTTGCATAAAGCTCAATATCTTTCACGGTGTATGCTACTTCGCTTGCTACAGCTTCTAATAAAGCTCGAATCATAGGCTCAGAGCCTTCGAGACAAGACTCAATGGGTGGTAAACCTGACGAAAGCAAACTCGTTGCTGCACGAATTTCGTTATTTTTACATATGAGAATGGATTCGCCGGCTGTATCTTTTCCCATCCGGCCTGCTCTTCCAATCATTTGTTTGTAACTCAACGTGTCCAAAGGCTTGCCATGAAACATCAACGATCTAATGATGACTCGTCGTGCTGGTAAATTGACGCCACAGCTCAAGGTCGAAGTTGCTGTTAGAACTCTTATCGCCCCTGAACGAAAAGCTCCTTCGATAACCTCCCGCTCATCCATTGTGAGACCAGCATGATGAAAAGCTGTTCCGAAGGAAACTGTGCTTTTCAAAACGTTGTCCAAACCCGCCGGACATCGTTTCAACTGTTCTAAAGTTTCCATAATTGTTTCTCTAGTCAATTGTTCTCTCAAAATCGAGCCGATCGATTTATTTTCATGTCCGAGATTACAGAATTTTGTAGCTATTTGCCGTGCTAATGTTTCGCACCAATTCTTCGTTGGGCAAAAAATCAATACGCTGTTATTGTCCGACAACGTTTCAATGCACAATTGAAGAACGTTGTCCGGGTCGTCGACGAGCGAAGGATTCTTCTGTAAATTACGTATAGATCGCATTTCACGGTCGTAAATTATATCGCCGATTTTGCAAAGTTCGTTCAGAGGCACTGGACGAAACTCCGTTCTGTAAAGCTCTGCATCTAGCCATTTCGCCAAAAGTACGAGATTCGGTAAAGTTGCTGACATTCCTATTAACTGCACGTGAACTTTCTCATCTCGAAGATTCATATATTTTAATTTCGTGAGCAAAAGTTCGAGCAAATAGCCACGATGCGGATCTCCCAGAAGATGCAATTCGTCGATAACGACCGCGCCGAGATCGGAAAGATTGCCTTCTTCCATTAATTGATTCAGGAGTGAATTTGCTTTCTCTATTGTTGCAATCGCCATATCTGTAGCTGCAAATCCGCCGGTTGGTGCACATCCGCCCATAAATCCTTCCACTCGAAAACCACTTTCGGTGAGCAAATTTTGAAAATAATACATTTTTTCACGTACTACTGAAATAAATGGCAATATAAAAATAACTTTTTTCTTTCGCTCCAGGATTGTTTTTATTACAAGAATTTCTGCAACCAATGTCTTTCCAGCTGATGTTGGTGCTGAGTAAACGAGATTACGATTTCTCTCGATCAATTTTGCATTCGAAAGACATTCGACCTGCCACGGAAACATACTAGTAATACCGTGAGATTCGTATTTTCGTAATATTGTTAAAGGCAGACCCCACGAAGCTAACTCGCAACGATCGAGCGAAAGCATACAAGAGGATGTTTCTATAGCACTGGTGAGCGATTGGTTAGAAGATTTTTTCCTCTTGTAATCTGGGGATTCCGCATTAAAAACCATTTCCATGCTAGAATTTGAGTCCAACTCTGAGATATTCTTGTCCCCCATATTTTCTAGCCTGATACTTTGTCCATTGGTACAAACTTGTGAAAATTGATGATACTTCTGGTTCCTTTTGAAGTTACTGTCTCAACAGGACATCTGGATACGCTTGATATTCCATCCTTGCTGTGTTTTAAAAAAATTTTCATTGAGCTTTGAGCATTTTTGAGGCTCTGTTCTTGATTTCTAATTTTAAGGTATATTATTTTCTTTCTCTGCATATGCATCTGATGAGAACACAAGGCTATTCATAAAATTCTCGATCCTTGTTTTTAACTGCATTTGATCTCAATGGTTTGGCCATTGTATTTGTAGAATGTTATATTATCAATTTGTTTCGGGTAAGCCCATACTTCTTATTAAAGGCTTTACAGGTTTTAACTCGAAAACACATTTTCTTCTTTATTTTCATTGGAAGTCCAGCTTCTCAGGATAATATAAATTGGTTCCAAACTCCTGCAAGAAATAATAATTGTTTAAAGATACTGAAATTAGTTCAAATCACAAACACATTAGTCGCATTCGAAAATACAATTAATCAATACATTGATTATTCGATACATGTTGAACTACTGCGTTCACGAACAGTAATGGAAATCTAACCTCTTTAGCTCATAATTTTTCTTCGCTAACGTTCCGGTGATTTAATTACAATTTTTAAACAACAAGATCATCAAGAACATCATCAATGTTACTTGTTTTTCGTTGTTCAACTATATTCTCCACGATGATTAATCCTCAGAAATTATCATCAAGATAAGGTGGTGAAGTGTAGCGGAATGTAATAAAAACATACCGGTGTACCTGGTCTACTTTGGTATATATATTCGATACATTTTGCAATTATTAATTCATATTAATTCATGGGCTACCGTTATAATTATAAAACTCTCAACTATACTTGTTGATCAGTTCCACATTCCACCATTCGCCTGCGAAAAACGGTCTTGCAGTCTTGCCTGAACTGGAACTCTACTTCTACTATATAATTGTTACAAGTTACGAGATCATCCGTTTACGAGAAACTGTCTCGACTCTCGTCCGCACGCTGTCTCGTCTCCGACCGACGATTTGACGACTGTGTAGCGGCGAGATTGAGAAGCTTTGGAACTTCACATTTTGCGTAGCGGTTTTGCCATGCTGTTGTAGATCTTGATCCACTGTTCTTTAGTCTCAAAGCTGTGTCTCAAAGTCATTGGATTGGAGTGAATTATTGTTCTTCATGAAAATCTCAACGATTTCAACGCGACGAACGTATTTATTGCAGAATACTTTCGTATTCCATGAGAAAAGTTATTTTTCGAATAATATTTTATTATGGTGGTCTCGTCTTAAAGTTAATCAAAACTGAGTAATAACAGATTGTGTAAGGTTAGGAAAAGAGTAAAAACAAGAAAACGATTCTCATAGATAAACGTCATCGCAATAGAGACAGGGGGCTCGTCGCATATATAGTAATAACACTGAAGAAATCATAAATTTCATTAAAAAAGGCAAGATTCATGAATGTCTGAATCTAATTACGATTCGGCGGACGAATATACCGGTCTTATGGACGGTCATGTCGCGGAAACGAGGGCCGACAATGTTGGTGTTGTCGGTGCACGGTTCAAACGTCGATCGAGGGTAACCAACGAAGAGGTATGTCGAATATGATGAAAATCATTTTCTGCCAGAAATAAGGAGACTCTGATAAACTTATTGTAACTTGCCATAAATAAGAACTAATTTTATGTAATTGCAAGACCGATGGTTTACCCGAAGTCAGAATTGAGGCCCCTAATTCAGGGGAGCGGCTTGGGGTAGCACGAAGAACTGGTGCTGGCCCAGGAGGGAACGGAGATCATAGTGATTCCTGTCAACAGGAAGAAGATGAGGAAGAACTGAAATATGGAGCTGCACATGTCATAAAATTATTTGTGCCTGTGTCCCTTTGTATGCTCGTAGTTGTAGCTACGATCAGCTCTATTAATTTCTATACTACAACAGGAATTTACCTGTGAGTTTATTAAACTTGGTATTGTCAATTGATTTATTTAAATTTAATTGAGTTGCTAATGTTTTTTTTATTGGAGTGAATGAAAAGCAAAATTAATCCATTAGCATATGTTCACGACTTATATAGAGTCTACACTCCTTTCCACGAAGAGAGTTCAGATGCTGGTACCAAAGTTTGGCAGGCTTTTGCCAATGCACTCATACTATTGGGAGTCATTGTGTGTATGACAGTCGTTCTAATTGTCCTGTATAAATACGAATTTTACAAAGTCATACATGCTTGGCTCATAGTAAGCTCTCTCATGTTACTCTTTCTCTTTTCGATACTGTATTGCGAGTAAGTAATATTTTTTATCTCAATTAAATAGCATCGAAATCTCTAGCAAATATGAAAATCATCATTGTTGGTTTTTCACTAAACATTTTTCAAAATTCTCAGATTAATGCGCTAAAAAACTTTCCATATCTATGAATGCTGTTTCAAATCCATTGACGCAATATTGTAAACTGTTACTTTTCAGAGAAGTATTGAAAGCTTACAACATTCCCATGGACTTGATAACGTTAGCTTTAGTACTGTGGAATTTTGGTGTGGTCGGTATGATTTGTATACACTGGCAAGGACCTTTGCCGCTGCAACAAGCTTACCTCATATTCATCGCTGCTCTAATGGCTCTGGTTTTCATTAAATATCTGCCAGAGTATACAGCATGGGTTGTTTTAGCAGTCATCAGTATTTGGGGTATGTCTTTTGATGGCTCTTACTTCACAAAATTAAAAAAATTCTGACACCTTATCACAGATACAAATCTATTGTTAAGTTTATTGTTGAATTATTCATACCAATTGGGAAATTCAAACTTGGGTTACAGATTTGATAGCTGTCTTGACGCCAAAGGGGCCATTGAGGATTCTTGTCGAAACTGCACAAGAGAGGAACGAACCAATTTTTCCAGCTTTGATATATTCATCTACGATATTGTACAGTTTCACAATAACTTACGCGGGATACATTGGCGCTGCTACGATGGCAAGCGGTGATACTGTAGGAGGTGAAGATGTCGCATCGCCTGCACGGGATCCTATGCAAAATCCTAATAACCCTGTCCCAGCAGACGGCGAAGAAAGCGGCTTTACAAATGAGTGGGTCGAGACTCATGGTAGGATGTTAAAAAACAACAGAACGTTCTTTATTTCAACTTTTGTCTGCTTCAACGAAACACATAGAAGTAGAATACAAATGTTATATTTCACTGAACGCTTTGGTGTTTTTTTTTGCCCTAGTTCAATTGTTATTATTCTTTGTTTCGCATTAAAATTAAGTAATGCAAATATTTTATGAGAGAAAAATAAAGATAAATAAAAACTTATAATTAAAGTTTAATCCGTGGACATTATTCTCGCAGCTGATCGTATCGTCAGAAGGGCTCAACAAGTTCGCGAAAATTCGTCAGCTCCAACGGAAACGCGTTCACTACACACAAGATCTCACCAGAGTCAGACTCAGGCTGTCGTAACCGAAGAAGAACGCGGTGTCAAATTGGGACTCGGAGATTTCGTTTTCTACAGCGTTCTTGTTGGAAAAGCTTCGAGCTTCGGCGACTGGAACACCACATTAGCGTGTTTCGTGGCCATTCTCATAGTAAGAATTCCGAATTCTTTATTTAATAAAATTTACATCAATATAGAAAAACACGTTAAGCAACGGGGAATTCATTCTCAATTTTCACAGCTCACGATACGTTTCAATGAAATTCAAGTTCTTATAAATTTATCATTAACTCACATCCTCTGTATTTTCTTCAAATTCAACACTACTTCGCACACCGTATTAAAAAAACACGAAGTAACTTCGGCGTCTTAGAAAAAAAAAATCTGTATTGCTACAAAAGGAAAAAGTTGAGCATTGAATCATCACTGATTTTTTTTTTTTTTAATTTGAGAACATGGATTCTAAACAAGAGCATCTTAATCTGTAATGAGATTTTTTTGTCTTTACAGGGCTTATGTTTGACACTTTTGTTACTGGCGATATTCAAGAAAGCACTTCCCGCTCTACCGATCTCAATAACGTTCGGCCTTATATTCTACTTCTCAACGCGCGTAATCGTTGCCCCGTTCGCCGACAGTTTGGCCAGCGAGCAAGTATTCATTTAGCTTTAAATAAGTCACCTTGTTTACATTTTTGACCAATATATTTCTATAATTTATTCGCGTGACACTTATGTATTCTGTCTAATTTTCTTTGAATCATCTCTGAACTTCGAAAACGTAAAATAGTTCGACGGAGACAAAGCAATCAATATCATGACATTAATAAAATATATAAACAAATTATTAATCATGAGTGTGTAAATTTTTCAATTTAGACTATGTACAGGAAACGCCGATTTCACAGCAATATAAGAGTACGTCGTTTTCCTTCATACATTCCGTTTGGACACATTATTTTTTTCTTATGTACAAAAAATTCCGAATACAAAGGAGATTAGTTTTTATGTGTGGGATGTGGTTATAATCCATCAGATTTGATCAGTTCATCGGAATATATGTATTTTTACTATATAATTTCCTTTAATCGATTTACAACATAGGTTTTTTAGGTCCGTTGTTATACATACATTCATTTGTTTCCTCCACTTTAGCTACAACTACAGTTGTTTGAAAAAAAAAATCGAAAGGACTTTTAGATAATTTTTATTGTACGAAATGATTTTCATTTCAGTTTACTACAATCGGTTGATCGATCGTAGTAAGACAGTAAGAGAATTTTTAATAAATAAGTTAAGTAGGTTTTGAAAACTGCTTGAAACACGCACGTTGGTCTCCACCACAATTGCGAATAATACAAAACGAAGATGGGGTCCAGAGAAACTCAAGCTGTCCAACTCGACTTTCGCCACTATCATAGAGGTTATTCCACTAATAAAAATTATCTCAACGAATTATTGTTCCATTGAGGAATACAAAATGGAATAAAATACTCATGAGAGAACCAACCAAAGAAAGGTGTAGATCAATGACTTTCCAGATTATTTGTTGAGGGGGAAAAAAAATTCAACTGTTGGTTAAATGAGATGTCTTTTATAAAGGTAATAAATAGTTGATGATTTTTTGTTCATTATTTTATCGTTGATACGATAATTCGTAGTCAAATCCAATTTCTGAGTCTGAAGCGTCCAAATAGGACCAGGATAGGAATAGTTGGTTTGAACATTGTTAGAGAAGTCATTAATATCTTTTCGAGACTTGCTACGTTTTGCAAGGTCTCAATATACAGATTATGAGATTCAAATTAACAACTTTTTGAGAAGCTTCGGTTGATTTTATATCGTTTTAAAGCGTAAATATAATATGTATTTGTTCGGAATTTTTTTAGAGGATTATGTACATTATTCATTACATCTTTGAAGCCGTGATTCCATTCCAATCTTTGACGTATTCGCAACATCGAAAACATCAACCAGATTATATATTATCTCTATTTATATTAAGGCAAAATGAAGCCCCGATTGAGCCATTGTAAGTACAGGGAAAAATAGCAATCCGTGTGACAGAGAAATCTAGGACGTGAGTTTTCTTTTGATCGATTTAACTCCTTTTTCATTGTCAACATCAGTTGATATCACCAGATTGATCCTGAGACTGCATATTTAATGAGCTTAATTAACTTAACTTTAAATGTTACCTTGAATGAAATTTTTGTTTTTTAATAATTATTTTCATTTCTACCATTTTTCGGTTAGTTTTTAGTGCGTAGGTAAGTATAATACTGATATTTGTTCAAGCGATTATGTAGAAATATATATACGAAGTTCTCCTTGCAGAACAAGAAACAGAACTTATACGCCATGAATGAATAATTCTTGCCAGTTTGATAACTTCAATTCCACTTGATACGAATCTTATTTTTCGTTCGAGATTAATAAGAATCAATAATATATTGCCATACGGAATTGATATTTAACCCCAATAGCTACCATTTACATGAACAGGAGATATTTGACTTTTTTACTGCCACTATTTAACTTTTTACTGCCACGCCAGGCACCCGTAATCGGAGTTTCTTGTTATTGATTCTTCGAACCCAATGTAGCAGTGAATATGTTGAAATATAAAGTTTCAAGTTTTTCCCCACAGTACAATGAGATCGTTCACATATCTTTATCGAACGTTTGAAAAATAAGTGACTTTTGTTAAATACCATTATGTAGACTGATATATTCGCTGTAATTCTCACGAAAATGAATTTTCAATTTTAAAACTCTATCATTTGTAGTTCTTGCAAATTTCTTGTTACAATCTTCATACAAAAAATAGGCTCTTCCGTCCTACCAAATTTCTTTGTTTTTTTTCTCATCAAGATTTCCATTTTTTTCCAAATTAATGAGCTATTAGAATTTTTCTATTTTTAGTTTTCCAGTTTCTTAGGTTTTTAAAAATTATGAATATCATAACAAGAACTATTAATACCATTTTGCAATAAGCTTCTAACGAATTTTTACAAAAGAAACTCTTTAAAGACAGTTTTTCTCCGTTATTTGTGTATCTTTGTTTTATATGCATCACATTTACGGAAGTTTTTGTAATTTTTGAACTTCACTGTGTCGGGGGAACAGATTTTTTTTTAAGTCACAATTTTTCGAAAATTTTAAGTGAAAACAGCAGAATCAGCCAAAATATTGTACTTTTTCGAGACTGTCAAGTTGATACACTGGGCAATTTTCTGGAAAAATGCGAACGATGAATAAACTTTCGGGCAATAATTTAAAAGATTGAAAAAATCATAGAAAGTTGTAAAAAACTCATAAATTTCCATAACAATTGGACTGGTAGTAACAAGAATAAGGTTCAGTTAAGATTTCGAATATTATGTTATCTTATGTATGACATATTTTGTTTTTTTCCTATAAAAAAAAAAAAATGAAAAAACAAAAGTATCGTTCCTATTTAGAATAAGGAGTATAAGACATGAGAGGCACTTTAATCCAAATTGATGAATCTCTGCATTATCAAAAATCATTTGTCTTGAAAAACCTATTTTTCTGAGCTGATTTTTTAAAAACAACGACAGCCAGTGTCATGAAACAGAAAAGAATGATGGATAAGGTGCGCCAAATGGTATGAAACGATACCATCGAATTGTTTGTCAGAAAAGCGAATCAACAGTTTGAGACACTCAGCCAGCGTGCCACTCGTCTTTAATAATTTAGAATACTTAAAATACGTTCCCATTGTAATTAAAAAAAAACGAATAGATAGAAATTAGTCATGTAATACAACCACATGAATCAACAAATACTGTTAATCACTTATACCATTTAAACTTGAACAATTTTTAGACAAATTTACGAAACAACTCCATCGTTTCAAAGGAACATGAAAGCCCTATGTGTTTTTGGTGTAAAATCGATTCTTTGTTTTCAGCGTAAAGTGGTTGCTGGAGGATATTCAGCTACGAAGCTCCAAAGAAATCCCAATCTAGTCTTATTGTTGAGGATAAATAACCTATTAACGAAAATATAAAAATATGAGGCCGATAAAAATAACGTTATAGATCGTACACTTTTTGACGAATAACAAACCAATACAAATAAGTGGAGATGTGAAGGAGAAAGTGTTGAACGGAATAACGTGACGAAGCATTGAAACAATTCCTAACTCGTCCCGTATTTGTTGCTTTCAAAAGTTCCACGTCTGAAAAATGAGCTGAACTCTATGAGCGATTGCTTATCAATGTTGCCAAGATTACCGTGAAATTTGTTAAGTGGCTCGCAATTCGACAGTTCCGAACAAACTAGCAATAAACGTCGCAGGTACTCCTCAAGACGTTTTCTTCGTTGTCGGGCGACCACCTCGTATCTTGAGAATACTTGACGAGGAGGAAAACGTATAGCTGCGACCTGAATGAATTACGAACGAACCTTTTTTTATATATATGTTTGAATGTAGAATTGCATTGAACAAACGTGAAAAACACATGGACAGCATCGATGCTTGTAAATTATTTACCGTAAAAACACTTATATGTGCAAACATCTTAGTTAAACTATATGAAATTGAAAGTTTTGCATCGATTTGAGCAATCTCTACGTATCGTCTACCAAACTTGAGTGGCAGGCAAAAAGATGGAATTTCCTCAAGTCTCGTTCATTTGAAGCTGTCTGCACGATTATTGCTTACCTTAGTACCGTACTTCTGTCTCATAGAATTGTAAAGCTCGCGAAATCTTCTATAACGTCGTAACAGTGTCCAACTGTCATCGAGTGCAACGACTCTGACCTCGTATTCGTAGTGGCTTGAAGTACCGGCTCCTCGTATGACGTAAGACGGTACACTGATTATCGTGTTTATCACATTTTCGGAATTTCCGTCGTTTCCTATCAGAGACGGTAACGATCTCGTTATCGATAACGAATAAGGGCTACCGAGACGATCCCCGCGATTCAAACTCTGAAAAAAATGATTCCGAGAAGTTAAAACACGAGATGAAACTTTCATCAAAACAAATATACAGTAAATTCTTATTTCTCTTTTGATCCAACTTTTCCCTGAGAGTCATGGTCAATATTATTAGACGTATCAAAGTAAGGAAAAAAGGGAGACTGACCGTTAAATAAACAGATGAATAACCACGAGCAGGAGAGCTTGTCGCGATGATGGATCGATTTCTATTGGATACTTGGTCGTCGGGATCACTGATAGTCCCTCTAGAAGTCATTTGCGGCTTTTTATTGATGTCGATTATGGCCGCGCTGTGAGGAGATTTGATGGGGTTCCAAGGATCAACATCGCTTATGGATTCAGGTTCCGAATGATCGTCACCTCGGGCTTCTAGTCTTGATAATGGAGTTTCTTCATATTTTTTCTGTTGACCATTCTTTTTTCTTTCGAGCCAAGAGACTTCGAGTTCGATTTGTTGTTTTTGCAGATTTTGGAGGATCGATATCTGTCGATTTAAATCGTCTTTCGAGGGTGTGCACGTCTCGAGACATCTCATAACGTGCATACGTTGCCGTGCAATCCGTTGATTAAGTCTTTTCATTGTTTTATCGTCCCGTAAAATTGCCTCATCCCTTTCTGCCACAGTGTCTTGAGAATCATAACGATTTTGCAAGAAATCATCTTCCGATAGCACTCCGGAGTCACATTTAACATCGTTTTGTGAATCTCCGTCGCATTTTGAATCTCGTCGGTGATGGTCGCACGACGACTCTGAGAGTCTCTCAGCGATTTCTGAATTTTTAGGCGTTTGTACAACGTCAAAATTGTGGCTCGGTTCTTCTACGATCTCTTGTTCAGCTTCGTAAACTTCATCAACACCAACAGTTTCCTCTTTCGTAGATTTTTTCTTTGACAAAGATTCCTCGCTCGATACCGATTTGCGACGAATTAAAAATGCAGCAGTTTCTGGAAATAACGAGCGCAATTCTGGTGAATCCGCTGCTGCTGTGTGAAATGTCTCTCCCGTTTCTACAGACGTTGGCACTTCCGGTGGTAACAAACTTAAAGCTGATGCTATTTTGAGTTTCCTGTTGCAAGCGTCCTGAAACGATTTTAAATCGCAACTCGACACTCCTTCCTCCGTTCTTGAAGATCTTCCCTCCGGTGACGCTGGCAATGCTCGTTTCAAATTTAACGAGAGATTCTGCTTTCGTTTCAAAATTTCCTGTAACTGATCCTGTGTTCGCTTCGCTAGCTGCAATTTCTTTTCCGTTATTTCTTGACCCTCGAACTGTGAACAAAGCGTTTGTTGAATTGTCAAAAGAATCGGTTTTTTTTCCCCCCATCAATGTTCCAAAAAATATGATTAGGCAAGAACGTGAAATATTGTTCGCAAAAAATGTTGAAATATCTTTCATTTCAACTCCGTTTGGGAACAGGTCTGATCACTATATTTTTGCAAAATCTTATTTTTGCGTACAAATATTTCATGTTCTGTTATACGATTTTTCTCACTTCCAAATTCAACATTTGCTTTTGTTTTTCGGCCATTTCCAGCAACTCTTCTTCCATTTTGTTGACTTTGCTCTGGTGTTCGTTTAAGGACCTCACTTTGCTCTGTAAGTCGATTTCCAGAGCGGCCAATTCCTTTTTCTGTAAAGCCACGAAAAATGTGTAATTTATTTTACGCCGTGCGTTTCAATGCTATAACCAAATGGAATAACTTACGTGATGATTTACCAGCTGTTTCATAGCATCTACTGTTTTTTCATCGTTCAAACTGGACCATGACTCCGGTAGACTGATATCGCTTACGGCACTGTTCTCAGTCTGAAAATATAAGATTTATTTACACTCTTTCACATTGTCGATAGAAAAAGTTAATTCCGGCAGTATATGAAACGAGGAAAAAATTGAGTTAATAAATTTGCTATTATGCAAAAACACTCATTATTTCACCATTATTTTTGTTTAATATTTGATTAATTATGATTGAATAGAAATTTTTAACGAATTCGGTCCAAATAAAAATCATTACGAAATCATAATAATATCAATATTTTTATCGGAGTTCATCTCACGTCAACTGACTAATGGTTTTCGAAAACCATTAGTTTACGGTAAATCATACATTTTCCGTAAACAAGATTATTTCGATTTATTTTCGATTATTTCGATGAAATACTAGTCGCTTTTAAACTCCATACTGATTGATGCATTTTCATGAGACATTTTATTGAAGATTCGTAATGGGTTAAAAGTAAAAATTTGTATTATTTTCCTTTTGAAAGAAGTTCGTTACCGAATAAAAAATCGTCGTGAGAGATTTTTCGAGTATTTTTATTAATAAAGAACGACTAACAGCATGATTGCAAAGGATGTTCACCATTTGTCACCATTTGTTGGTAAGTAACATTATGGAGCTTACCTTATTGCATTGATGCCGTGGTCTTGAAAAATCATGATTGTTCGTGAACTCTTGGAACTGTTGATGTTTGGATTGAAGATTGGTACGTAGAGAGGCGACTTCCCTACACAAATTTTCTACCTAGCCACACATACACACCGATGCGTTAACAAAATAATAACCGACAAATAATATAAACGCGCGAAAATTCGTTGATTCTCTTCTCTTCTCTAAACCCGACAAAGCGTTAAATAAATTTATAATGCAACATAAAAGAAATAAAGTGTACGTAAATATTTGTGTACTTGGTGTAAGTTCAGTCAGGAAAAAAATGCGAGGAATGAATACGAATGTATTTGGGGGAGACAAATAAAATGACATAAAAGATGCGTGGTTTTAGACTTCTCTCTCTCTCGCTCTCTCTCTCTCTCTCTCTCTCTCTCTCTCTCTCTCTCTCTCTCTCTTCTCCACATAAATCAGCGATAATCGACAAACCAGTATTCTGACAAAACGTAGCGCGATATCTTACCTGTATCAGCTCTGCCCTTATTTTCCTCAGCATTTTGTATACGGTTGTTTTATCAACTTATTTCCATTACCTTTCAGAAAGGATAATCGAACATTCGCGACAGTCATTGCTGAGACAATTTTGGTTTTGGGCTTGTTAATCGAAACGTTTACGGGAATGGGAAAGAAAAAATAAGACCAAAGAATATTTTTGATGTCATTTGTATAGAAGAGGTTTCTATGTATACGAGTGCATGAGCGAGTTATGGAGACAATTATGAGTCAAGTGCGTCGAGCATAATCGTGGAACATTCAAGATCAAATTTTTGTAAGAAAAATTTATTAACGAACAGTAGAGTGTAACAATAGATTATTTCTTTCTTTTTAAATATTCTTTTCCTACGTTTGTTCTTTTTTCTTCTATCTTTGCATTTGCCGCATAACAAACCCATAGATATTTCATAGAGGAAAATCCCGTTTTTTCTTTCATTCTTTATGTACATGTTCCTGCCATGACTTTTTTACATCTCATTTCTCTCGATATCTACGCAATTATTTATAAAACGTTATCCATGGTGAGCTTTTTTCTCACGTTCATCCGGCAACAAATCTCGTACGAACTGAAATTATTTGAATTTTCATCTTCTATGCGTATTTTCCTTTATAATACAATATTTACTATGAACAAAAAAACCATGGGAACAGGAGTTATGCGAAAATATAAGATTTGCTGCTCAAGTAGTATGGAATACTCGGAAAATCGGTTGAATAATACCATCAAGCCTGAGAAATTGATAAACTGTCTTTTTAATACTGGATCATTCTCAGTTTTTCATCAAGTGCCGTGTACGCAGTGATAATAAGATCGCAATTTTTTGTCTTTATTTCGACATCCAAAACAAAGAAAATAAAAAATCAGGTTGCGTAATACGTATTGCAATAAGTATCATACATGGAAAATATCCAACTAACAATAAGTTATCTAGAGGTCAGTTTTCACAATAAAAAATCGATTGAGCGAGAGCTAACATTGTGATCGAGCATACATGAACATTGATTCTCTAAAGAAAGAAAAAAAACAAAAAGTAGCCTCTTTTCAACATGAAAAAATTGGAAAAAGTTGCCGAACTTGTCGGCAGAGTGATCAAAAAAATAAGATTTGTGTCCCAAACGGGCTGTATAAAATAGTACGCGATACTTGGGAATTAAGTTGCTCTATTGCGCGATGTGCTACACGCCGCGCAATAATAGACTATTCAAATCACACGTATCGGAATGTACTATTTCGTGATTGTGAATATAACTTAATGAGCCCTGAAACTTTCAAACGGTTATCCTTATCCCGTGTGTACAGCGTTAAATTGTCAGAATTAAAAATGTAGTATATAGGCACGATAATATTTTCGATATACGAGTGTATAATAAATATATTTGCAACAAATATATTTTCGCATATATGATCACCTTGGGCCGGCGATGGCTGAAGAGCATCGATTCTTTTTTGTTCTTATCAACGAGACCTCTTTCGCCTTTCGCGTCACTTTTTTTTTTATGTATATGATATTTCTTCGTATATAAAAATTTTCAATTCAAATCGTTGCTATTAGTTTAATATACTTATTCGAGACTTCCCGAGGCCAGCTCGGGCATTAAGATCTCGTTATCTTGAATTGTTTACTAATAATCTAAAGAGTTAATGCGAAATTGTGGAGACTCCGCTATCATCGTTTTCCGATCATTTTTGTCCTTACAAACGCATTTAATCGATCGTTTATTCGATGTTTGTTTCGTCCTCCGCCGTCACATGTTCAGCGGACAAACGTGAGAATAGATAATAATGTTGCCGGACAAACAAATGAGAACACCAAGTGCCACGAGGATGAGGTAAAACTGATACTTGACCAATATTACCGCTATTTCCGGAGACGGCGATTCCAAATCACTTACTTGTGTCATCTCGTCCCGTCTCTCTAGTTCGAGAATACGACGCCGACTTCGTAACTCTCGTTGCCTCGATTCTAGCGCCGCTATCGCTTCTGCCCATTCTCGCCATTGAGCTCCCCACTCGCGTTCCAATTCTCTCTGAGCACCTTCGAGTGCTTCTCGTCTCGCTGTCCATCTTTCCTCTCGTTCCTCTTGCTCACGCTACGGTGGAAAAAGGAACATCGCAGTCAACGGTAATTCGAAATGTAACGAAAGAATAAAAAAGAAAAAAATAAGTCCGTTTTTGACACAATATAAATGTTCAAATTTTTCTCTCTCTTTTAACGGTCGCAATCGACTTACCTTAAAGTCTTCTTTCTCTTTGATGAGAGCAGCTTTCTGTTGCTCCAATTCATCAATGGCGCGTAGATCTTCGCTGGAGTTGAGCAGATTGTCGCTCGAAGAGGAGACATGAAGATCAGACACGCTCCAACTGAGTAGCGACAATCTCGATAGATTAACAACGGTTGATTGCAAATTGCCATTTCCTATGCCACCCTCTTTTCGTAATTTAGCCGCTTCGACGGGATCGTTGTAACGAAACATATTGTTACGGCCGAGCAGAATGATGCAGCCTTGAAAAAGTCTCGTTGGCTTATCGACCTGTGCTGTATTGATCCAACAGTGAGGCGACAAGGGATGAAGCGTCGCGACACCTGCTTTCAATTCGACTATGCAATGCTCAGATTCAACATCGATGCCGTTTAAAACGATGTCCTGAATCGTTGATGCCTCCTCGGTTCCAACCAGAGTTTTTCCTTCTTTCAAATGGTATAACGTCACGCCCGTACTCAATAAATCGTCGTCTATGCCAACGAGATGCGGCATCTCCGAATCAAGTACGACCCCAACACCACTTTTGCGCAATCCTAGCGCGCGTTGCTCCTGCAGTATTTGCTGTGTCTCTCGCCACTTTTCGGCCCACTCCTCCGTTAAAACTTTTTCTTGCTCTTGCTTTTCATGAATCTGGGCGAGGAGCACTTTTTGTTGCGGTGGCCTCTCGATACTCTGTGCAAAAAAATCATATCGTCAATTGAAAATCAATCGATAAATAAATACCACTCCCTTATTTTGCATCAAAAATGAATTTGAAAATATTGAAATCTTAAGATTTTTTCTGGTTACGGCACTTTTGAGCGAAGCGCAATGAGAAAAAAAACCTTCAATATCTTTTCCACATGAACGGATGAATGAATCAATGAATTTATTGTTAAAAGTGAAAACGTGCCGAGTAAAGATAGATTACAACATGGTATCCGTAAAGACTTTCATTTCTTCGTCGATACCGTTGTGAACGCAGAACGATGATATATTCCCGAGTTATGAGCGAGTTCGAGACAAAGCAGCAGTTGTTACTTCGACAGTAGACAATACAGTGATCAAAAATCGTTCGGTAATCGTTCGCAAACGGTACGAAAGCAAAATGTCCACGCTTCATTATTTTATAGAGGCTGTTTTAAATGAAAAACGATTGTGTTTCGTGCATCGCTTTCAAAATTGATAACGATGCATGCGATTGGTTGTTTTTTTTTCTTCTATTCCGCATTAAAGTGAAATAATTGAAATTTTCAGAAAGCGCTCCCAAAGCTTTTGAAATAGAAATCACATGATCGACTTGTTGCCATGCAGGTTCTCTCGAGACATCGTATTTTTATAATTCAAAAAAATAATAGAAAAGAAAAACTCAATGAAAAACCGTAAAAAATGAATGAGGCTAAATGAAAAAGAAAACAATACTCGCCATATCTTTGCCAATAAGTGACTTGAGCTTTAATATCTCTTCTCGAAGTTCCCTGATGAGTTTGACATTTGGATCCTCGTTTATAGTTGGTTTGTTTATTATATTTTTAGCTCTGTTTGCGTATCTCAAGGTGCTCAAAGTCTCTCCGTAATTACAATCGGCAGGACTTATCGCGGCTATCATTATAGTCTTTGAATTACCACCGAGCGAATCTTTAAGCAGCCACGTTAGAACACTGTCGCGATAAGGTATGAAAACGTTCTTCCTCGAAGAATTTGAGTCACCGCTGGCCGAACTCACCTCGGCCAGCGCCGATATCACAGAGCCGAGTGTAACCAGAGATTTGTTGATGTGAGCACCCTCCTTCAATCTTTGACCCGTTGCACCCGTTGCATTAGCTCGTTCGCTTTATCGATAAAACAGACGACAAAATAGTATTTTAATTCTTCCACACGCTCGAGAATCATTTGAGTATGAAAAATTATATGTTCAAATTATGTATTGGATGGGATTCTCTCGATCGGAAAAGCGTTCTGCTTCGCTGACTCGATATTTTCATATTGCGTTTCAATAAATCAATTGAAAATTTTTCGTTTGTGGACCATTCGATCAATTTTAAATTTATTGATCATTTTTCTGTAAAGAAAAAATAAAAAGAAGATGGATGTTGGCAGGTATTTTCGTGGTATATTTACCTGCCAGCGAGATCAACCAGATGAACCTTCGAGACAGTTTCCGAGGGCATGTTACCTTCGGAAAAACCAGCCTGAACGAATGTTATTGTGAATATAGCGTGACTTCTGCTACTAACATCGTTCATGTTTGTGCTGGCGGTGGTTCTGTGCGTGTTACCCCTGACCATGCATTCCTAAAAAAAAAAAAAAGGTAAAATATCTTTTTTTTTCGGTGATAAAGTTCGAAAACAATAACATTGCTTCTTTTCCTAATAGCGCCGGAAATCCATACAAAGAATAAAGCTATAGAAAGTGGCGACATTTTTTTCATTTTCCATACAGAAAGTACAGAGAAAAATGAGAGAATCAGAAAATGAATAAAATGCTGGAGAGTGATTGAATCTTTTCCATGATTCAACTCTCCTGTATTACATTTCTAGCTCTTTTAGGAACAAACTATCGAGTCTTCGACAGATGTAGGCTCGTCTAATTCGTGAAATAAAATTTCAGAAAGGAAGATGCAAATAAGAGTGTACGACTCATAGCTTTTTTTCAAAGCGAATTAATATGCGATAAATAAATATAAATTATGATTATTACCTGAATGTCGGAGTAATCGTAAACAAGGTGGTTGGAAAGATCCTGAACGTAGGGTCCACGTTTCGGATGTTCTCTTACTTTAAGGGAATGCGATTGCGTTTGATCGAGCCTTAACAAATCTCTCACTCGCTCATTGTGGATTTCGAGAAATGATACCTCGGTTCTGTACGAAGCACCACTCTCCTTTCCAGCTGCCATACGAGCAAATAGAGTTTTGCATATACGGGGTATCAATCCTTGAGCTTCCTGTTAAAATAAAAAGCATTTAAATATTTTTAAAGAAAATTATAATCGATCATAATATTCTCTTGCGTCGGATTTGTAATCGTACTAAAATTATACAATAATAATACGAATTGTTTTCAATTCATTCCGAACTATAGATTTGGAATAAAAAACGATGCAGAGGTCAAATTGAACTAAACTTTCGGAAACTGCTGCGATTCCTTTTAAACGATGGTCCAGTTTTTTTTGTGCATTACGGACTTGGGTCTATTTAAGTTTATGGGACGTAGTTTGGAAGAAATTTTTTTTTTTTTTAATTGTACGAACCGGTGAGCCCATCATGGTGAAGGTCTTGCCGGATCCAGTTTGGCCGTAAGCGAATACGCAGGCATTATAACCAGCGAAGGCACTTTCTATTACGTCCGTACCGAGATCATAGAAGACCTGTAATGGAACACAAATTCATCAGTATTCGGTTGAACGTGAAACACCTCGATCGAAGTTTACAGTTGAGTCTCCACAAAATTCAATTGTGTAAATCAAATGATTGAAGATCCTTTTGAAACCTTCCAGTAGAAAAATTTCACCATTTTTCTCAAATAAGTTTATGATAGATTTGAACGAGTCAATTTGTCGTATCGCGGTATAAATGTGCGAATCCCATGATTGACCCAGCGAAGGCCTTTTATCACGTGGTTCCTTACAGGAAACTCGTGACGCGGATACGAGCACGCATAACGCACTGCACGAATACATGACGCAGTTTGCATATTCATAAATCTACAGAATTGTTTTTTTTTTATGAGAATTCATATCACGCCTCCGTCCGCTCTACACGGAGTGTCTTGCCACGAATGGCTATCCCCGCAAATTCAAAAGTGAATGACCGACTTCGGAGTTGATTATTACGATGATACCGATATATTGGTGAACCACAGATAGTTGAGAAAATGAAAACCACTATATTCGGTTTGTAAAAAATTTCCATTTTTTCCCACTCAAATCAACCAAATTACAGGTATAATCGCGGTCGTTTTTTCATCCTTCATTTTCAACTTCATTCTGAGGGTTTTTTCTCTTCTTTTGATATTCGTTTGTTTGAACAACATTCGTTTGTCCCGTTTGACTTTGTTCGTTCACTTTTATTTCTCAATTTGACGTTGAAGTTATAGCCGTTTATTAATAATAATATTAACGGTAATCTTTGAGCAATCCTTTCAAAGTTACAAAGACGAACATTGCCTTTTGCGGATTTCGATGATAACGGAAGGTCGATTCAAGGCGCGACGTCAATACATTAAAATTTGTATATACAACATTGTCAGAGCGTGTATAAGAAGATTGTTCTGCGGAGATATGCTGAGCAACATGAAAACTCAAACCTCTTCCTGGGCTGCATAAGTCTCGTCCGAGGCGTCGAAAGACCAATAGGAATAATCAAAAGTAAAGTCCTTGTACTTTTCTCTGTCAATATCCTTTCCACTGGTCGGTGACTGAAAGAGAAAAAGTGCGCGATTATATAAGTGCGTGATAACAATCGGTCAAACGATCGGGTTTTTTTTCTCCAATTTCGTGCGCGCGTTTTCTGCATGCCGTATATAAAAATAAATATAGATATAATAAACGGTCACAATATAAAAATGGAATTAAAAAATCATAGCAAACAATGTAAGAGCACTAAAACGAAAAGAACTGGACGAAAATCTGCTTCGAGTTTTTTCGTTTGCGTAATTCGGTAATTTATCGCCAACAACTATAGACCCACACGTCCGTTGGAATTGAAAGTGTGCAAATGCGCGTTCGGACGGTTTGAATAATTGGACTTACGTGTCCAAATCCGGCTTGGCACGCGCGTTCTTCTCCCCGTCGTCGTTCGATAATCTATCATCGACTTTATTTTCTTTCTAGCGACGATTGATCAAAAGGTTTTTCTCCTTTGGCATCTTTGATTGCGCAAATTGGAAGCGGCAGATTTAAATATTCGGTGTTGCTCGTTCACCAGCTTACGAATTTTTGCACAAGGGCCAGGACGAATGAAATTTTTTTTTTCCGTTCAACCCATTCGTTAAACTGTTTTTGGTGTACGTAAAATGAAGAATCGAGCATTTTTTTTCTCTCAAGCATACAATGCATTTCCGAACTTTGTGAATAGAATTTTATGTTAATTTATTATTATTCCACCCACCGCTTTTCAACAGCGCGGAAAACGATCCTAGTAAAAAAAATGTTTTTTTTCTCTGCCCGTACTCTATAAGTGTAAACGAACTCGTGGGATTCAAGTTACGGCTTTTCTATGCGACACGGTTTGCGAATATGCATATATATAGATATACAGAATGCTTGTTCGCTATTTTGATCGTTCGCTGTTTCGACCCCCACCCGCACCCGGATGCGACACTGGGCTTTCGATGGGCAAAACTTTGAACGCGATTCTTGCAAATACTATATATATACGTATTTTTTTATTCCATGCGGCTCTAGCGAAAGTTTCGGGGTCACACTTGGGGTGCTTGGGATTATATGGGAAACTTATTTTTTTCATAGAGCGATTTTTTTTTCTTCATAAAGAAAAGAAAAAATTATGTTAGCGTGTTTACTTGTTTGTTTCATTCACTAAAATTGTTTTACAGTATCCGACGTTAATTAGTCAACGAATCGCTTGGATTCGAATATTCTTTTTTTTTATATGATGAACGAAGTGCCGGCGGCGACGTAGTCAAGTTCTCATTGAATTTTATACCTTTTCGGTCATTATTTATTGCTCGCTGACTCATTTTTTGTGTGCTCATCAGTCTTCTTTGGCTTCATGTTCATTAGACTGGGCCAAAAAAAATCAATATTTTTTTTCCAAAAAGTATATCGAGAATATTATTCAGAATGACGAAAAAAAAAATTGGTGAAAGTTAGAGCACTTAATATTTATTTTAAGAGGTCTATCATTGCCGTTTTTGATTTTTATGCATGATTCGATGTTTTACGTCAAAACTTCTAGGAGATTGAAGTGAAAAGAATTTATTTCCACTCATTTTTATATAAAATTGAATTCCCTACAAAAAAGGTCTGATTAAAAATTTTTTTCAGACGAGCCATTTCCGAGTTATTAAGCTTTTTAAATCGATATGTTTTTTCAATTTGACTGTTTTACTTTGGAATTTTGTAACTATCGAATCAATGAATATAAAAATGAAACCATGACAGATTCTTGAAGAAAATTTGATGCTCTACAAAAAAGGTCTGTTAATATTTTTTCCTAAATTTACTTCTTCAGGAGTTATTCACGATTGAAATAGAAAAAAAATGAAATCTTAAGTTTTTCGTAAGACACTATTGTATTCTTAAGAATATTATTCTCAATTAGAATATTAAGATATATTATTCTTTCGTAAGGTGAAAGACGAAAAGCAACTTCAGTACTTACTACTAGTCACTAGTGAGTATCGGAAAAAATACCCGAACTGCAATAAAACAATCTTAATGTGATGAAATGTCATAACTAATAGTTGATTATAATTCTTAAAATATAAGATCTTATAGATTTATATAAAATATGAGTTATAATTGTGTTTAAAATGAATTTTTTATAACCTATTACTTAAATTGCCATAATCTGGTTATTCATTCATCTAGATGTATCAAATAATAATAATAAATCATTTTTTACTGAAATATTACTCTAAGAAAATAAAATTACGTTTTTTGTTAAGAAAATATCAATTAAGAATAAATTTATATTTATTGTTAAATTCAGATACTTTTGTGATAATATTGTTAGAAGAAGGATAAATATTGAGAGAGTTTTGATGAAAAATGATAAATGTTGATTGAAAAAGTCAATTTGGTCCGTGAAATGGAAAAAAATTGAGTAAAGAAGGAAAAACTTGAGATTTCATTTTTTTTTCTATTTCAATCGTGAATAACTCCTGAAAAAGTAAATTTAGGAAAAAATATTAACAGACCTTTTTGTAGAGCATCAAATTTGCTTCAAGAATCTGTCATGGTTTCATTTTTATATTCATTGATTCGATAGTTACAAAATTCCAAAGTAAAACAGTCAAATCGAAAACACATATCGATTTAAAAAGCTTAATAACTCGGAAACGGCTCGTCTGAAGAAAATTTTTAATCAGACCTTTTTTGTAGGGAATTCCATTTTATATGAAAATGAGTAGAAATAAATTCTTTTCACTTCAATCTCCTAGCAGTTTTGACGTAAAACATCGAATCATGCATAAAAATTAAAAACGGCAATGATAGACCTCTTAAAATTAATATTAAGGGCTCTAACTTTCACCATTTTTTTTTTCATCATTCTGAATAATATTCTCGATATATTTTTTGGAAAAAAAAATATTGATTTTTTTTGGGCCAGTCTAATGTTCATGTTCGATTGTATTCGACCGTCGCAAATCGAAGATATCTTAATATCCACTAGTTTGTTTATTTATTGAGTGTACGACAACGCGAGATTCTATGAGATATCATGCATCGACAGATGGACTTACCTTACTGTGGAATATCCTGGTCCTTTTGCCGTCCATTTGAACGATCAACTTGGCATTCATGGCCAGCTCCCTAAAAAACAATAAATTCTGAATAAACTTCGGGCTTATAACGGGTCCTTTGATTTAAGGTCGATCCCCTACGACAGCCCCAACCAAAACTTATGTACCGTCTGCATATTAAAAGGATTGATAATTCGTTCGGATCGTAATCAATAACTTTGTAAAGACCCTATATACGTACTCAGTGACAGCAGATATAGTACAAATATCATTTGCTTTCGTAAAATTTATTCTAAAAGTATTTTTGATCTGACATCGCGAGTAAATTTTTAGATGAAACTATCCGGGCTACGCTTCAACAACACAGAAAAGGTTGCCTATACAGACGACATTCGCTTGTTCGTTTGCAAAATATATCGTATGCAGCCTAAACCTTCGTACTTCTCGGGACTATATCTGTCAAACTAGATGGTCAATCACCTTGATTTTTTTTCACAATATCTGTGATATCCTGCTCTAGCTTCTCCTCGTTTTTTATAAACTTCCTAATTTTAGTACTAACGGTAGAATTAATAATGTGCTGTTTGCCTATGCATGGTCCATATGTTACGTGTTAATTGAGTCAACTTCAATTACATATATCTCGGCTTCGGGATGGTGAATCTTGTTAAAATTTTATAAAGGTATTGTTCACATGTTAAACAATACTTATGCCAAATTTAAATAATTTCCTAATTTAACTGTCTCGTGGAGGAACCACCTTAACACTCTTGATATTTTATCGGGCCATAATTTTTACTCGATGTGTTCCTCCGTCAAATATCTAATTGTATACGTTTTGCAAGTAGCGTTTGAAACAACGTTAATTTCGATATCCTAAGCTACAGCTATGCGAACGAGCCGAAATTTATTGAGTTTCAACAAGTTTCTTTGGAGAAACGAAGCGAACAATTGGAAAGTTATTCACACGCGTTATTGCGTCACGCGGAGACGCGATACGAACGAATACAGTGAAAAAAAATTAAGTCACTCGATAAACGGATATAATTGATTCTATTCGTCAAATGAAACAGTTTCATTGATTTCGTGATTCATTTATTCGCGAAAAATTCTGTGCGTCATCTGACTGATTCAGCGGTATGCACGGTTGCTTCGCGGACACAACACTATGGGATTTGATGGCTTGATCGGGCACCACGTATCGCGAACGTGATAGTATATATATACCGTAGTTTTAAAAATGATTTTCTATTTTTGCATTGTCAATAAAAAAATATGAAAAAATTATTAACTATGAAAAATATGAGATCTATTGTAACATATACAGTGAATGAATTACGTTTCCTGTAGGAATTCAGAATTTTGGAAATAAAAAAAAAATGAGATCATTTTCTAATGTAGTCAAGTAAAGTGAATGAATTAAGGTTCCTGTGGAATTCATTCGTGTACACTTTTAGCCCTAATCACTCACTTCTACAGGAAAATTTTCCAGCAAGCGTCACAGAGCAACAAAGGTTTCTATAATGATTCTGCAATTATTACGAAATTATCATCTGCTTTTATGCTAGCTCAGGTTATAAACTTAAAACATTTTACACAATATGATACAAGAACCTTTTATAAAGAAAAGCGCAAATACGTGTACAAGTGCATGCGTTGTATCTATGCGATGTACTGCACAAATAGATAGAGTCTCGGGACAAGTACATTGACAGCCCTGTCGTCTGCTGGCCCGAGGCTCTCGCCGAGACTATACTTTCTCTGAATAAAACGATTCGCGGTGGTGGGGGTAAAATTGGCATGTGATTTTCTTTAATAGCGAAGCTCATGAGTTATGTACGGCTTTGAAAATTGAACTTTAAGCTAATTAAGAAGTTCTCTGTCGAATGAGCTCAAAATCAGCATTCTCGGTGGCGTATTTGCTGAGAAAAAACTTTGCACGGGCTCAAGATTATGCAGAAGTTACTGACACATCACGAGTTCGACGTATACGTATCGGAAGCTCGGGAAGAGACAATTGTTCAAATTTACAATGAAAACAATAATTAATTAGAATTGTATGAACGAGTGTGAAAAAACCGATCCCCCAATAAAATAAGAGAGGCTCTGTTATATAATGATTTGGTATACAATATAGATGGGTGAAATTTATGGATGAAATTGAACAATCAAACGAACCGATAAAGAAATGAAACGAATTAATCCCTGTATATGCTTTAATCTTGTATGGATAGATACGGCCATTCTTTCATGCGCATACGCATTCTAATTTATCCACGCGTCACTTTCACTTGTTTGTCCGTAATTTTTTCATATTTTTTTATTGACAATGCAAAAATAGAAAATCATTTTTAAAACTACGGTCGCGACCTTTTAATACTTGGCGTGCCTTTTTTACTTTTTGAAGTTTTAATATTTACTGATTTCACTGCTTTTTGAGAGACGTGACAACTATATAGGAACTATTGGATTATGGAAGCAGGTTTTGAAATAAATGGCACAAAGTTTAAGCAGAGCAATTATATATTTTATTCAATGAACTTTACTCTAAGAGATCTATCGATTAACTGAGCGTTGCAGTGGTCGAAAAAGTGACTCTGACTCTAACGACAAAGGGCCTCGTGTCGACCTCTTTCTTTATCTGTATATTCGTTATATAAACAAACTTCTAGGACTGCGAGCACGCTCTCATGTGTATTGTTTAACATCAAGTTTTATTACTATGCTGATGGATTATTTTTGCTCATATTCCAATAGGAACCATATTTCAATCACTGTATTTGGCAACTTCAAAAAACGATCTCATTTTTTTTATATTTTCAAGTTTTTTATTGATAATGCAAATATAGAAAATCATTGGAAACTACGGTCGCGACCTTTTAATACTTGGCGTTCCTTTTTTACTTTTTCAATTATTTTTTTTCTGAATTCAATTATTTTTAAGAGGTGGGACAATATTTATTTAGGAAAAAAAATACATTCCTCGTTTTCAACGAAAATTTTTAAAACGAAATGTTTCAAGTTGAGTGCTTTTTTCTACGTGACAAAAGCAATCAACACTATTGTACAGCCAATTTTTCTGTGTAGACGGACGAAAACTGTGCGGTTATGTTCATGTGAGTTGAAACCTTTAACAAGCAATAATGGCGACGATTTTGATTATCCATTCAGTAAATTCAATTTTCCAATGAAAGAGTGGGAAATTCCTATACAATGGGATGATATTTTAATTTTCTATTCCTTTTTTTGAAAAGCTCCATTTGTTTACTTGGAAAAATGATTTTTGAAATTATCTTCTTCTCATTCATGGATTCCATGTTGACATGGATACTGTCAATGGTTTGCAATGTCCAAGGAGATGTTTCCATGGTATTCAATGTCTAAAACCACAGCTTTATGGTTATCGGTGTCCAGTGATATTTTTTCATGGTCTTCTGTAACCTGTGAACCTGCCTCGTCAATGTAAACTATTAAATCGCAGATCTAGATATCGATAACTATGAGGAAATACATCGTAAACCATTGCACCGTTTACCTAAATATGGGGAAATATAAAATTGTCGAATATATATTGAAAAATACGAAGGCATCCAATTAGACGTCGAAAACAATAGAGCCATCGACCTAGATATCGAAAACCTTAGAAAAACTCACCGCACTATCGGAAACTATGAAGCCGTTGACTTTCATATCGGGAACCATGGACAAATTCACCTCAACATCGGAAACTATGGAGCTATCGACCGGGATAGTGAAAACTATGAAGTGGTCAACCTAGTCCACGAAAACAATGGGAAAACATACCTGGACATTGAAAACTACGGAGCCGTTGATTTAGACCTCGAAAAGCATGAAAAAACATACCAGGACGACGAAAGCCATGGAGAAATATACCTAGCCATCGAAAACCATGGAGCTGTCGACGTAGACATCGAAAACAATGGAGCCGTCGACCTAGACCATGAAAACCATGGAGAACCATAACCAAACATCGAAAACTATGGAATTGTTGACCTAGCATCAAAAGCCATGACGGAAAACACCTGGACCACGAAAACCATGAAGGAACATACCTAGAAGAAAACTATGAAGAAATATACCTGGACATCCGAAACCATGGAGGAATATACCAAGACATTGAAAAATATGTAGACACATACCTAGACATCGAAAAGTATGGAGTCATCGACCTACATCACGGAAATGATGAAGAAATATACCTAGAGAACAAAAACTATGTAAACTCAGACCTAGCCATCGAAAACTGTGGAACCATCAACTTAGACAACGAAAACCATGGAGAAACATACCCAGACATCGATAACTATGGAGCCGTCGACCTCGCCCACGAAAACCATGAAAAAAAAACGAAAACTATGGAGGGACATAACTAGACATTAAAAATCATGGAATAATACACCTGGACATAGAAAACTATGTAGAAACATACTTAGACGACGAAAGCCAAGGAGAAGTATACCCAGCAAATGAAAAGTATGGAGTTGTCGACGTAGACATCGAAAACCATGGAGGAATCTACCTAGACCACGAAAACCATAGAGAAACATATCCAAACATCGAAAACCATGGAGAAATATATCCAGCCATCGAAAACCAAGGAGGAATATACCTGAACTGCGAAAACCATTATGGAACATGCCTAGACATTGAAAACCATGGAATATACCTGGACCACGAAAACCATGAAGGAACATGGTTTTTGTGGTCCTTCATACTTGGTCATTGAAAACTATGGAGCCGTCAACCTTGACCGCGAAAACCATGAAGAAACATGCCGAGACACTGAAAACCATGGAGGAATATACCTAGACATCGAAACCCATGGAGGAATTATCCTAGACCACGAAAACCCGAGAGAAACATACTTGGACATCGAAAACTGTGGAGCCGTCGACCTCGACTGCGAAAACCATGGAGGAATCTCCCTGGATCACGAAAACCATGGAGAAACATATCCATACATCGAAAACCATGGAGGAATATACCTAGACATCAAAATCCATGGAGGAGTTATCCTAGACCACGAAAACCATGAAGAAACATGCTTAGACATCGAAAACTGTGGAGCCATCGACCTCGACTGCGAAAGCCATGAAGAAACATACCTAGACCACGAAAACCATGGAAGAATCTACCTAGACCACGAAAACCATGGAGGAATCTACCTAGACCACGAAAACCATGGAGAAATATATCCAGACATCGAAAACCCTGGAGGAATATACCTAGACATCGAAACCCGTCGAGGAATTATCCTCGACCACGAAAACCTGAGAGAAACATACCTGGACATCGAAAACTGTGGAGCCGTCGACCTCGACTACGAAGAAACATACCTAGACCACGAAAACCATGGAGGAATCTACCTACACCGAGAAAACCATGGAGAAACATATCCATACATTGAAAACCATGGAGGAATATACTTGGATCACGAAAACCATGAAGGAACATGCCTAGACATCGAAAACCATCAAGAAACGTACCTGGACCACGAAAACCATGAAGGAACACGTCTAGACATTGAAAACCATGAAGGAATATACCTAGACATTAAAACCCATGGAGAAATTATCCTAGACCACGAAAATCGTGGAGAAACATACCTAGACATCGAAAACTGTGGAGCCCTCGACCTCGACCGCGAAAACCATGAAGAGACATACTTAGACCACGAAAACCATAGAGAAATATACCTTAGACATCAAGAACTATGGAGAAATACACCTGGACATTAAAAACTATGGAGAAATACACCTGCACATTAGAAACCATAGAGGAATATACCTAGACATCGAAACCCATAGAGGAATTATCCGAGACCACGAAAACCATGGAGAAACATACCTGGACATCGAAACATGTGGAGGCGTCAACCTCGATCGCGAAAATCATGGAGGAATTTACCTTGACATCAAGAACTATCGAGAATTACACATGGACATGGAAAAACTATGAAGAAATACACTCGCACATTAGAAACCATGGAGGAATATACCTAGACATCGAAATCCATGGAGGAATATATCTGGACATAAAAAACTATGGGGTCGTCTACCTAGAAATCGAAAATCGCGATAGAATGTACCTAAACCTAGTCCTCCAAAACCCATGAGCTATCGCCCTAGACATCCTCGAAAAATCCAGCGGCGTCGACCAGAATTTTATATTTTTTTATTTTTATTATTTATTATTTAATGTTATTCGTATTATTTAATTTTTTTATTTTATTATATTTTTATCATTTTATATTATATATTGTATAATCTAATATATATATTATATTATATATATATTAGGGTAGCCCTTAATATGGGTAAAAAAAAAAATTGATCGCGCCGCCCCCCAAAACGGTTACAAATAATTAAAAAAAATCTACGCAAAGCCGTATTTTCTTCATTTTCTTCATTTCTTTTTTCTTCATGATTTAGTAATTTTTAAAAATGTTGTATTTCAGTGAAAAATGGTCGTATCGAGGTCTAAAAAAACGCATTTTGAAGCTTTAAGTTTCTAATTTCAAGATCTTATGACGAAAAAAATGCAGAGCTACATGTTGTGCGCAATTTTGAGAAAAAGTGCGAGAAAAAAACAGCAAATTCTTATGCTTTTTTATCAATTCCATAAGCGTAGATTTATTTTTTTCAACTAAGCCATGGTACGGACCGGATAGCTGGTTTATTAGGCTTCAATTTGCTTTTTTTAAAACTTGGGTAGGACCATTTTTTGCTGAGATGTTGAACTTTGAATGAAAAACTCTTTTGTCTTTGATCGACAATATCTTAGCAACCAATGGTCGCACAGGAAATTCAAGGGCAGTTCTGAAAATTGGAATAATGTCCTACAAGGTTCCGTTGCAATCTTGATGATCCATTTTTTATTCCATCCTTGTCGTGAATTTAAAAAAATAGGAAAAAAAAGGTAATTTATGGTTTTTCAGAAGCTCTCAATGTTGGAAGCCTTATGAAAAACAATCAATTTTCATCAAAAACTTTCGGATTTTTTTTTTGTATATTTCAACCTTATTTATGGGAAAAATGTAGAAAAAACTTGGAAATTTTTCATTTTTCATTTTTGTTATGATCATGACTCGTTTAACGTAAAAAACGTGACCCTCGAATTTGATTAATGTTTGATCGGTTGCCACGAAGAAACGATTGGTTAGATCGAAATGTAACTTCGGCAGAGTTTTTGGGGGTATATTCAGCTGTAAATGGCATACTCAACATCAGTCATTTCATGATTATTTGAAATTTGGCTATTGACTTTCTGAAAAACCATAAAATAAATTTTTTCCTATTTTTTTAAATTCACGACAAGGATGAAAGGAAAATTTCACCTTCAAGATCGCAACGGAATCTTGTAGGACATTTATTCCAGTTTTCAGAACTGCCCTTGAATTTCCTGTGCGACCATTGGTTGCTGAGATATCGTCGATCAAAGACAAAAGAGTTCTTCTTAATTCAAAGTTCAACATCTCAGCAAAAAATGGTCCTACTGAAGTTTTTAAAAAAGCAAATTGAAGCTTAATAAACTAGCTATCCGGTCCATAGCATGGGTAAGTTGAAAAAAATAAATCTACGCTTATGGAATTGATAAAAAAGCATACAAATTTGTTGTTTTTTTCTCGCACTTTTTCTCAAAATTGCGCACAACATGTAGCTCTGCATTTTTTTCGTCATAAGATTTTGAAAATAGAAACCTGAAGCTTCAAAATGCATTTTTTTAGACCTCTATACGACCATTTTTCACTGAAATACAACATTTTAAAAAATTACTAAATCATGCAGAAAAATTGATATTTAAATCCAAGTTCATGCTTACAGGCACGTCTTCCTCTTACCGGACATAGCTACGGCTTTGCGTAGATTTTTTTTTTTATCATTTGTATTATTTATATTGTCGAATATTGTGAATAATATCAGAAGCTTCTGAAAATCTTAAAAGAATCGATTTTCTTATAAGTCTCTGCCACCATAGAGTAAGAAATGACTAGCTTGCATGTGATTTTTTTGGATTTAAAAGCTTCTTAGAACAATTCCATAATGTTCAAATTTGGAGTTACTCATAAATTATTTATCCTTCGATTGATATCATAAATTTTAGTGCTGCACGTAACTCAAATGGTAACTTTTTCAATTTATTAGAAAATACTTGGCCTCAAATTGATATAATAAATTTTAATGCTGAACGTAAATTAGATGGAAATTTTTTAAATTGATTTAGCTGTTCGAATCATATAAGAAGAATGAGGCATTGGTTTTTCAATTGTTATTTGACTATTTTGACACTTTAAAAAATAGATACATATTAGTTTTTTTTTAAAGTTAATGTTTTTTCAAGATTTGTTAAATTTTTTTCGAATTGTTCCGTATTTTTTTTTTATAAAATAATTTTTTTGACAATTTTCAAAGAAAATTTTTTTTACAGTTTTTTTATGGATGGAATTATCAGCAAACGAGGGACCATCAATGTACTTGTCCCAACCTTTTTTTCCTAGGGGAATGTATATATAGCGATGTACGTGGAAGTTGTCGCGTCGCGACAACATCTATTGGAATTATTTTCGAAAAAGAGGTAACAGAAAATAAATATACTGCATTTTATTAATTTCTGCCTAGGACTATTTAGAACCGTTCTGAGAAAACGTAGCGCGCAACTTCCGTCAACTGTCAACTGTTCAAGTGAAAAGTGTCTCTCCTACGTCGTCATAGCCAACACAAGAGAAATAAAAAAACTTGATTTTTCAATGCCAATATACATTTGTTGAAAAGCTGCCAGAAAATTGTTTTTTTTTTATCATCACATATAGCACCGAACTGTGCATTAAGGATGTAAAAGCGGTTCGTACTAGTCATTAGACAGTCTTTGACCATATTTTTTCAAAGAAATTACCAAGGGAAATCATATATAGCACAATATTATTAAGAAATCTTGCAATGATTTTTTAATGGTAAATAATATTTAACATTCATTTCATTACGAAAAGGATTTTATGCACAAATTTCACAGAGATTAAGTTTTAAGCTTGGGCTATAATATACAAAAAAAATTAGAGTGCTATCTAAAATGGAGCCTAGTGCTCATACATCCTTAAGAATAAAGATCGCGCGAATCTAATAAAGATCGATCATTTCAACTTTAAGAGTTGACATTTCGAAATATGCTAGAAATATACACCGCGTGCATCTATTTTCGGAATTCTTATAGGATCTACCGTCTAGTTGTCGCGGGGAAACAATTAACGAAAATCACATTTTTTGAAGCCTTATACATATAGGCTCTTATGGCAGGCACACTCTCCCTATGCGACGATTTGGATTTGAGGAGGGTGGATCGTGACGTTACAATGTTGCCATGCTAAACCATGTTAAAAATATTAAGAATATCAAAATGATAAGAATTTCATAAATTTATTCTTTAAAAATATACAAGACAATATAGATTTTTTTAGATTTTTCTACCACATACCTCTCGAGTAATTGAGCACTAAAGTTCACGTGTATAAGCATAGAGTTTACGTATATACAGTTATACATCTCGTGTATAAGAACTTCGATTTAACGCTCAATTATTCGATAACCACGTGGTAAAAAAATTTGAAAAAAATTGTATTTGTATACTCGATGCCAAAGAATGTTATCACCAAATTTTATCAAATTCTCATTATTTTGATTTGGTGATCCACCCTCCTTAATGAAATAGGATCCTCTCAACTTTAGAGAGCTACAAACAAAAATAATAAAATATAATGTTTTTGGATATCAATGGAGAAACCCTTGTTATTGGTTAAAATGGAAATGGAGAAAAAAAACACTTATTTGAGGTTAAGGAGTTTCGGTATACAAGTCTAAATATTAAGAAATTGATCAAATTTGGTGATAATGTTCTTCAACATTAAGTGCGAAAACACAAATTTTTTTTAAATTTTCTTCTTCTTAGTTGTCGAGTAATTACGCATTAAAGCAGATTTCTTATGCCCGGAATGTTCAAGAGACTCGGTACTTATATATACGGAAACGCTATACGTATACACGTGAACTTTAGTGATCGATTACTCGATAACTGTGTAGAAGAAAAATCTTAAAAAAATTGTATTGTCAAATTTGGCACTAAAGAATATGTTCAACAAATTTTATAAAATTCTGAACTTTTTGAAATTTTTTATGTTTTTAGCACGGTTTAGTATGGCAACATTGTATCGCCTGGACCGAAACTCCTTAACGACTAATAACGACATAAACAGTGGAAAGGTTTGACAACACCATGAGCATCTGGTTTGAAACATAGATATAGTATATATGCATTCGCATATATACGTAGAAAATGGCTATTTTGAAAAAGCAAAAAGAAGTTCAATTGCTTTTTTGAATGATGCAAGCAACGTAGCATCTTCTTCCTTATAACGTAGCATGAAATCCACGTGTCTTTTTTCAGATCTTTTTTCAATCTCATTTATATTTTCTTGTTGCCTTTGGATTTTCTGCCCGCCATTTTGGCTCTTTCTCTTCTCAATCTTCAGTTTTCTAGAGCTGGAACAATAAGCATGAAAACAACACACTGCCACGCAAAACACTTTCGTGGGAAAAACCTGAATTTGTTTTCATTTCTTCATTTTCGCCAACTCAATATCAACAAAATAATAAGGTGACTCGTATAAAAAAATTACGACGAAAACTTCGTCATTTTTTTAGTTTTAGAACTTTGAAATGTACAAAAAAAGCGTTCTCTCAATAAAGGGATAGAAATAAAATAATCATGCTATATGCGCAGCACACAGAAGTAAATTTTTATTTTCAGGATCAGGGTCGTCTCACGACTTTGGTTCGGATCAAATGAAAAAGAAAACAAAAGTATTTCGAGAAAAAAAGAGGTACTACCTTCAATAGCACGCAATAAAAATCCATGACAGTAATGATAAGATGAAAAAATAAGTTGGTATCTGAGGATCAGCAGAGCGAAAGATTTATCACCGTTATTTTGCCCATATATATATGTATATAGGTATGTTCACAAATAAACTTGAAAATTCGAAAAAGAAAACATTATCACTCTCGTGATTACGAAGGTTCAAACGAGTCGACGTTTCATTCCATCTAGAATCTATATGTATATGGATGCGTGTTTTCACGGGTGCGTGCGTGCGAGCTTGAACCCGTAGGTTCAGGGCATACGTACGGCCGTACGACAGAGTTGTGCATTTGACACTAAAAATCATCTGTATTCAAAATATCATTACTCTGGAAATCACGCGATAGTATGAACACACGCGAGATGAGTTTAACATAGCAATGTATTCGCATTGTAAAAATCGAAGGGATCGGAAAGAATTGAAAAATAAAAAAATTGAAGAAAGTCGGAGAGGAAAAGACGGGAAATGGTCAAATACGAACCTTTTGTTAAAGGGACGGACCCTTACGGCTACCTTCACCGAAGCCATTTTTGTGCGTTATTTACGGTCATGGACTGCCAAATAAGCCCACTACGAACTCACACGATTTCCTGGCACATATTTATCTCTATTTTGTATACATATATACACACACACACGCGACATGCACATACCTGCATACAAACATGCGCATGAATATATGTATAGGTATAGAAAAATGCGTGTGTACATATACGTATACAAAACGAGTTTCTCTCCACGAACGGTTATATTACGTAGTAAAATCCACCAAACAGTTTGAGGAATAGAAAATGAATAAATAATATTAAAATCCGCGTTACGCGAATATGCATCGCCTTTGACGGGCGTCGCAATCCACTGCCACTCTGTACATCGCCGCTTCGCTAAGGCCATTAATCCGAGACTGCACTATCACCATCACCACTGTCACCATCGTAAAAATTCTTACATTAATTTTTCAAATTAATGTATTATACTCTGTCGAGTTACATTCGCGGTAGCCGAACAAGCACTGAATCTATCGAACCATTGAACTGGATCGACGACTTGTCGTTTAGCCTGCTACTCTCCTCCCTAGTGCACTCCGCTTTGTCCGTTATAGACATATTGCGAGGTGCGAGAAGAGAAAACAATAATAATACAACTCATTGCTGTCAAACGAGAACACAATCGTGAATTATGATTGGTTAAAAATGACGGCGATAAAAGGCTGCGCGGGGGCGTGCAACTGTCGGTCTGCGATCTGCGACTGCGTTTACACCGATTGCTCGGTCGGTATCAAATTTTTTATAAACCAGCATGTGGCGTGACCTGCTGGGAGCTCTCGGGAATCTTTCAGCATATATGACATATATACATACTTTCCAGACGCCTCGTAAGGCCCACTACACACGGTCCGTGCACACGGTCAATACTATTGCACAATAAGTTTGTATGGTGCGCCATAAATTTAAGATAGCTCAAACTTCTGTTCAATTATTGCGCAATGTTTCAATACTACATCTACACGTTCAATAATTTTGTGCAATCACCTATATTGCGCAATATTATTGACCGTGCGTAGCAGGCCTAATGGTCACGTAGAAAGAAAATGAATACAGCTTAACCACTATATACGAAACAGATGTTATCGACAATCGGTATGATTAAATGAGACCTTTACAGTTGACGCTTTTTGAAACCTGACTGAAACAAAATATAATAGTATTCCGCAATTGAACTTGTCATGGATCGATCCTCCCCCCACTTTTCATATTGTATATGGAACACATGGGAGAAAGAAAATCCAAAATAAGCGATAGAACTATGAGTTTGTATAGCGAAAAGTCGGGGAAGTTGACACATGGCAGCAAAATGATCTGAAATTATAGAATGCTTCGTGGCGCGGAAGTGTAAGAAAAATGCGAGGCAGCGTTGACTGTATACGCTCATTATTTTTGTAATTGTATAGTGAGCATCACATGAGCATATATAATTTTCGATATTCGGATGTATTGCGCGTGAATGCATGAATTTCGTTCGTGGAATGTGTTTTTTCGCTTCGGAGCGTTAAAAATTTGATTAGTTTTTCTGCACTTGAATAATAACCCTGCGCATGCGTACATTCACGATATGGTTATACCATCTATGAGCCATCGATAGAAACATTATTCGTGATATTATAGCGTTGGCTGCTATATTGCTTGTTGTGTGTGTTCTGCTTGGCAGTCTGCTCTGCTTTGGCTTTGTGCTACCTGGTGGCTGTGGATGGCTAACTGAGAATTGTACGGATGTTGGTAAAGAAGAATCCGCCACAGCTGTGGTGTGAAAAGAATGATTGAGGGATGCGTTTCGTCTCAGGTACAGTGGCAGACTCATCAGTAGGGCTGATGCCAACTGTACAATACCCCAGAAGCTGTGGATGCTGCATGGGATAGGATGTGTTATATACTGAATGAGAGCCTGTCGAAGCGTATACGAGAAAGTTGTAGCCTCGTAGCGGTGGTTGCGTGAGTTACATGGAAAGCCGCAATATACGTCGCTGTTTGCTGCTGCGGCCTGTGGTGGTGGCGGCGGCCAATGTGACTAGGGGTTCAGAGAGACAAGGGAATTTTTCATAGCTACGGAACACGCCGTTCTTACAAACGACAACGACAAACGAACGTCAGTCCGGTCAGTCCCGTCAGTCGGGTTGAGTCGGTTGGTTATTTCCAGGCATGTCGGTTTTTACTTCTTGTATCGAAAGATACAACGAAGGAGCATCGTGTCTCTCAGTATATCCCGAAAACACTTTTCTAACCGTCATTTCCAAATCGTTTTTCTTTCCGATTCTCCGGTCCGTGAAAAACAAACAACATCGTGTCGTTTTTACTCTCATTTCTTTCGCGAATAGACCAAACGTATGACGCCGAAAAAGATTTGTAATGAGAAAAAACCACGCTACCGTGTAAAAATAGTGCATCGAAGTTTTTTTCATTCGCGAATTAAACGGAAATAACTCGTGCGACATTCGTGAAAACAGGATATACATGTCATCCGCGTTAGTAAAATAATAATAATAATAATAATAATAAAAGTGGAGTGAAGAAAATAGTGGACAAGGACTGTTTCAAGAGGATTTAAAATTTGATCGACGTTGCTTTCGGGAAGGGTGGATGTTTGTTCGAGCTCAAACCTGCCCGGTCACGCGCCCTAGCATGGTTGCCAAGCACTTTAGCCAGGGTAAGCACCCCCGCCTTTCTCGAAAAATTCCAATAATATATCATTGTATCTTCGCGGTCTTGCAATCTTATCCTCAATATTATCTTACACCTTTCAAGCTCCGATGGCTCAATCAACGCATGAGATCGCATGGCAAGCTTATTAATAATAATATGTTCTCCGGTATACACTGACAGAATCATGTTCTGTCATATGTTGGCATTCTTCATACTGCCAAAAACCTTTTTTCCAAGGTGATAGTTAAGGAGTTTCGGTACAGGCGATACAATGTTGCCATGCTAAACCATGCTAAAAACATAACAAATTTCAAAAAGTTCAGAATTTTATAAAATTTGGTGAACATATTCTTTAGTGCCAAATTCGACAATACAAATTTTTTAAGATTTTTCGTCTACACAGTTGTCGAGTAATTGATCACTGCGGTTCACGTGTATATAAGCATAGCGTTTCCATGTATATAGGTATACATTCCGGACATAAGAAATCTGCTTTAATACGTAATTACTCGATAACTATGCAAAAGAAAATTTTGAAAAAAAATTGTGTTTTCGCACTTGATAATGAAGAACATTATCACCAAATTTGATCAATTACTAACTATTTAGACTTTTGTACCATACATCGTTAACAAAACAGAGGTCTACTCTGCTCCGTGCTATAGTACTGCTGAACATGGGATTTTTGAACGAATAACGATATGACCTTTTTCAGAACCAGATATCTGAAAAGTAAAATACACTCTTCCAAGGTCCGGCTATATAGTTGCGAGCCAACAGCGTTATCACCTGTTTTTTATTTTTTATTTTCAAAATTGATTCTTAAGACTAGTCTCTAAGAATCGGTCTTCGTGCATTTATGATAAGAAATCTCCGTTTTCACGGTGACAGCAATCTCCGACGAACGTCGGTGATTGCAAGTCAAAAATTCCTCGAGTTTTTCCGGTTCTAGAGAAGCGTACTTGTGGAGTGACGATGATCATCTTGCTACAGAAAATATGATCCGTATAAGCATTGTAATTATGACCTTGAAATTTGCAACGTTGGAGTCCTATGAAATGATCTAAAAAAACTCCAATAATTTCAGTAATTCTCCAATTTCGTTCCCTGCCTCATTTGCAATTCGTAGTTTTTCAGCTTATAGCGATGCTTCGTGAAATAAAAAATTGGTGAATTACAAATGTTTTTTTTTGTTTATTCCGTTGGACTCCAACGTTGCTAACTTCAGCGTCGTTTGTAATTTGCGAAAATTTCTGATGTCAGTCAGGCAATTGAAGGCAAGGAATTCGAGGAATAGCCGGTCGAAGAGGTTCAAAGGGAAAAAGTACATTTTTGCTCTAATAATGCGAGCGGTGCGCGAGGCGGATTCATTAGTAAGAACTCGCTAGGAAAATATTGAGAGGCGAATTCTTAATCGTGCTTTTCATTGTTTGAATACATGCACGGAAGATACGATGAAAATGCGCGTTGCTCGAGCAGCCAACTTAATGCTGAGGCTTCGTCGCCGCGCATATTTTTTATTTTGTGCGCGTTGCGTGCGCGCGCGCGCGCGCGTGTGTGTGTGTGTGTGTGGGGGTGTGTGCGCGCACGCGTGTGTACTCCCGATGGCGCGTTGGACATTCCCGGAGAACGTAGCGCGCCGCGAAGTTTGCTCAGGATACACGCATTATGCGCGGCGATAGTCAACGACCGGCAGGGGAACGAAAGACCGACTGCACATGAATTCCATGAATTATTATGACACATGCGAATAGCGCATTGTTGTTCTCACTTGCTCACTCACCTTGCTGTTTACGCGCAAGAGGTCAGATGTAATATTTTCTTATATTTCGCCATAAACGTATGATGCTCGCGCGCTCAACGAGCCACGCGATACTCGATCACAGTGCGATGGACGTATCACGCGATCCGCAAGAACTCGGCAGAATCTCCTCGCGGCGATTCCAATCGAAAGTTGAACAAAGTTGTGGAGTGGATGACATATGCACTCCCGTTGCTGCTAATCCGAAATTTCGTATAGGAAAGGCAAATGATTTTCTCCAATTTTGTCAATAACAACGGAAAGTTGGTTTTTCAAAAGCATCATTGTATTTGCATAGACTAAATTGTATAACGACATTGGACGTGCACTCATACAGGAATTTACGAATTTTTCCTGCATGAAAACAGATTTAGTTCGACGGACAAACTTCTTCCTTGAGTCTGTTCGCCTTTCGGCAGTCGAATCTCTACTAGGAGACTTTGGTGTGTCCGTCCAATAGATCTAGACCGTACACCCTGACGATGCGGTGTACTCGAGCCAAGACATAGTTAAAAGAATTAATGTATCGAAACTGATGACGAATGATGACGCGATTGAGAGAGTCTATCGCATCGATTGCTGTTGCTGTTTCAACATGGAATCACCTCCGAACCAGCCCCCCCCCCCCCCCCTTCATCCGAAATGCATTTTCGAAAGAAAAAACATTTTTGATATTGTATTCTCTACTCGACTAATTGCGTCTACCTCCGTGTTCAATCCGTCCTTCGCTCGAGTGTTATATTGGAGTGTTGGAATGGTGGAAAAAATATTATTATAGGGGAGCTGGGCAAAATGAAATCGCTTGGCGCGCGTCAAGGGTATGGATCGGCTGATGCCGATTTGATCGCCGATTTTCTGAATGAAAATTTTTCGACACCAAGATTACTACGAAGCTACTACGTCAGGCTGCGCAAAACAATGATAAAAATCGGCTAACGCGCGAAAGCTATCACAAAGGTACTCACACATCCGATTCGCAGTGTATGGTCATTCCATCCGGTCCGAGTCCGTCGATGTGATTTTCCGTCAACGATGTTTTATTTTCCACTTTTTGCATGATTCGGTTTGACGATTTGACGTATTGCTGCTATATGCGTCACTTCGGATGATCGAGTCGCTTTTTTTTTCTTTCCTGTTCTTCTACAACGTCGTCGATAACTTTACTATATAGCCTTGGGTCGAGTCATTGACGCATTACTCCTTATCGTTGAACTCGATGCTCGTTGAAATGGCCACGTAAGTCGTCTAGAAGTATGAAAAATATAAAAAAAGAGCTTCGGGTATACCCAGTTATAAGCTTTTCCAACACAACGTTTTGTTTTCATATTTCACTTGGTACTAAGAAAGGCAGCAGATTCGTTGACAGAAATCTCATTGGAGAAGATCAATTACCCGATTGACTCGTGAGTTTTTTTCAGTTTTCGTGCCAAAACTGGTACGAGCCAGTAAGTTACCGAAATACAAGAAATTTTATTTCTTGAGGTTTTCGAGGCTCTTGATTCCTTTCCCAAACTTATTTTTTACTTACAATTACCTACCCTTGACGGGGGTGAAAATAAGGATTGAAAGTGAAAATTTCAAATTTTTCAATGGCATGTTTTTACGTCATATTACATAAAAATTCCAAGTTTCTTAATGACGCCGAAGTTTGCAACGTTGGAGTCCAACGAAATGATGTCAAAAAACCCTCCAATAATTCCAGTTATTCTCCAATTTCGTTTCCTGCTGAATCTGCAGTTTGAACTTTTTCAACCTGCACCGATACTTCGTGAAATAAAAAATTGGTGAATTACAAATGTTTTTTTCGTTCATTTCGTTGGACTCGAACGTTGTAAACTTCAGCGTCGTGTTTTTTAGGACACTAGACTAAAGAGTTGAAATAAAATAAATTTCGCTACCTGCAAAGTGGTGATAAATAAGGGTTGAGGGTGAAATTGTGAGATTTTTCACTTGTAAGTTTTTATGCTATATGACAGGAAAACTGACGTTTTTAGGACACTAGACTCCTTTATCGAAATAAAACGACGCTGGAGTTTGCAACGTTGGAGTTCAACAAAATGAACGAAAAAAAGATTAATAATTCATTATTTTTTTATTTCACGAATTATTGATGTGGCTTGAAATATGACGAATTGGAAATTTGGCAGGAAACAAAATTGTAGATTTACTGGAATTATTTGAGAGTTTTTTTAGACCATTTCATTGGACTCCAACGTTGGAAACTTCAGCGCCGTGAAATAAAACTACATTTGCTATCTTCAAAAGGGTGAAAAATAAAAATATATGCCATTTTTCATAAAAACTCTACTTTTTTTTTATGACACTAGACTCATTTTTCGGAAAAAAAAATCAATTCGTTACTCTCAAAGGGATGAAAAATTAGGATTCTCTGAATTGTCACCTTGAAATTTCAAATTGGCTAAATGGGTTATTTTCTCAATGGGAAGATTTTATGCTATGTTTCATAGAAACTCTACTTTTTTAGGGTACTGCACGCTTTTATTCGGAGAAAAAAATCAGTTCCCTGTTCTCTTTAGTCAGTTGATCGGTATTGTATAATGTACAAATTCGAAAAACTATCAGTTGTCGAGCGATTTTAATAAAAATTGGTTTAACAACCGTTTTTTGGGGGGCTTTGTCCAAACAACGAGATAGTATGACACAATTCAAAGTGTCAACCGCAAATAGCGTCATGTATCATCACTTTCGAGACACTGGATACATATATTTCCTAAAAGACTTGGAATTTTCATGTCATATAGCGTAAAAACTTGCAAGTGGAAAATCTAAAAATTTCACCGCTTTACAGGTAGCGAGTTTTGTTTTATTTCGATAAAAGAGTAGTGTAGTGCTTTAAAAAACGTATAGTTTTTATTGTAATATAGCATCGAAACTTCGCATTGAAAAATCTGAAAATTCCACTCTCAATCGTTATTTTCCACTCCTTTGCAGGTACCGAATTTTGTTGTATTTCAATAAGAGTCTAGTGTCCTAAAGAACTTAATTTTCATGTCATATACCATAAAAACTAGAGAATACAATGCCCATTGGAGCATCGAAACTCTAGAAAAGTACTGTTGAATTTTTTTTAAGTGATAAAAAAACAAAAAGATACATAAAGAGTCCTGATTCGAAATAATAACTAAAAGAAGGTTTAATAAGATAAAAACATGTAAATTTTCATTTTGAATAGCAGCGAACTGTCGAAAGTTTATTAGGTGCGCATGAGATCAATTTGTCATGGATTTTTGTGGAGTAGCAGCATTTATCCGTACTCACCGAAGTGACGAGAGCAACGTAGAAAATTACATTGCAGAATTTTTTTTTCAAATTCAACCCCCAGTTTCACTCCAAATGAATAATAAAAAAAAAAATGTGAAAAAACTGCGGCCTGTGAGATGACGGGAAGGGCAAGCACGGATTTGATCAAGAAAAAGCAATTCATGTTACAGTCATGTTTTTTTTCCATGTGCAAGTAGTTTTTTTTGTAGAAACTATTTAGTTACTCTTGTGATGATGCAAGGTTATCGAAATTATCAACCGAATACGTAAGAAATTAAGAATTTATCAAAACCACAAAATGAGAGGTGTTAAGATTTTAAAACTAAATTGATTAGAAAATCACATGTATAAGTGCATGATTTTTTTTCCGTGAAATTTCTTCACAGTAATATCTTTGCAGGAAAATGAAAATTTCAATACAAGAGAAAGACACTGAATAATTCTTCAAGTTTCGAATATTTTTATTTTCCGAACGGTAAGTTAAGTTTTTTTCGCTTTAAGGCTATTTCGTTTTCAATTATGCTTCGATACTTCAGTTATTTTCTATCTTCTTCCACTCACCTGGATGTAACAAAATGGTAATCGTATGAAATCCTAGAGATAAAAAATGGAAAACTAGCATTTATGAGAAGTTTGATTTAACGATTCTCAAAAATTTTTCATAACGAAAGAGTAAATGTTTTATGTCTCAACAAATATTAATCTGAGCGATTTAGTTTATGAGACTTTTTTTGTAATAAATTGAATTTCCTACAAGTTCTTCATTCACATTTTTTTCATAAATCCAGTAACTTATGAAATAACGTCAAAAAAATGAGAATTTTTCGCAAAAATCAGATTTAGCAACCCGTACTGTCTTATACGTAGGAATATCATGCACGCACACAACAACGTATCGCTCATCGAGGAAAGTTCGAGAACATTTCAAACTATCGAAAATCAAACGGCTTGTAGATCATCGACCACCGTGCTACAATTGCAGGAAATTCCCGTCTTAAGGGATGTCTTAACCTTATGAAATTCAATGTTTTCCAGCTTATTTCGATCGAAACAGCGTCTCTTTATGTTATTACCTGTCGCGATATTCATTATATTCGGGCCAGGGGTTATTAAAAATCAGTTGTGACGAGTCTGTCACCAAGATCGCGAAAAATCAGGAAGGGAGGGGCGGTAATGAGAGCACCGGTTAACGAGAGTCCAACGATTTTGTTAGATTTTCGGTGAACGTTGAGCGGGACACATGTGTCAAACGGTAAATCAGTTCATCTTTCTCTTGCTTTCTCGCGGTCGAGTTGGTCAGTGGGCTGATTTATCCCGTCAGTTTTTCTTTCGTAATTTTTTTAGAAAATTGCGTGTTTGATTACGGGACGTCTTTGCTACGCGCATAGAGTTGAAGCGAAGTAGCTTTCGTTAGAAACGGGTATAAGAACGGTAGTATCGTGGCTGAATCCGGAAATCTCTCCCGTTAAATATTTTCCGCTGTGTGTTAATTGTTTTTATGTATTGTTGGAAGGTTCGGAAAATATTCGCGAGTAAATTCGGAGTGAGATTCGCGAAATGAGAAACGTGTGAGTGACCAAGAAGAATTTCGTAGTTTCCTCAAAGCTTGGCTGGACCACCGATTGAGGGTGTTCAGTGAAAATATTATACGCCGTCAATAATTGCGGGATCGGAAGTCTTGCTGAAATTAATCCTTCAAGCGAGTAGTTCCGCGAATTGGAATACAGGCTCGTATCATCTTGTGAGAGTGTGTAGGCTTCCTGGTTGTATGGGAGTGAGTGTAACTGTTCTCGCGAATATTCACCGAATCTAGATTTCTCGTCAATTCCTTGCTTTCCTTTAGCCTGTTCGAGAGATATTCTACGCATTTGGTCATATAACCGTCGCATATCGATTGTTATTTTATAAAGTGAAGTTGGTTTGACACTTCGGACTAGTGTCATGTCATGAGTCATTTTTAACCCGTTAAAAATGACATGTCCTGCCGTAGCCGAACGCACATATATGACACATTATATATGAGCGATGCAGCTGTGGCATGAAGTGGGGATAGGAATCGGGGATCGGAGCAAATGATTTTATGGAACACTTTATAAAATTTATAACAAAACAAATAAAGTACTCATTCATCAAATTTTATAAATATTTACTTTTTACTTGAGATTTTTTTTCTGCTTGAGATTTTTCTGGAGATATTTTCTTGGAGATTTTTCCGATCAATCTCCCAGAGATTTTGCTTGAGATTTTTCTGGAGATATTTTTTTAGAGATTTTTGTGGTAAATCTCCCAGAGATTCCATTTGAGATTTCTTTGGAGATATTTTCATTGAGATTTTCCTGGTTATCTCGCAGAGATTCCATGAGAGACTTTTCTGGAGATATTTTTCCGGAAGTGCTACCGGTGAGTCTCCTATAAATTATGCTCTAGATTTTTTTGAGATTTTTTTTGCGTCTTCACAAGCATCTCATCCAAAAAATATCAAACGAGAGTCCAAAAAAAAACTCAAGCAGAATCTCCGAGAGATTTATCAGGAAAAAACAAAATAGCTCAAAAAAATATCTGTGCAGAAATTCTAAGAAAAATGGAGTTCGAAGACAAATCATCACGAAAATAAATAGCTTCGATTGTTATTTTGATTCAACACAATTTTTTTTAGCGTTCGTATTCATTTATTTCATTTTATGTGACATTCCGATAGCACCTCCGGAAAAATATCTCCAGAAAAATCTCATATAGAATCTCCGGAAGATAACCAGGAAAATCTAAATGAAAAAATCTCCAACAAAATATCTGCGTAGAACTTCCGAGAAAATATCTTCAGAAAAATCTCAAGCAGAATCTCTGGGAGATACACCAGGAAAATCATAATGGAAATATCTCCAGAAATTCTCAAATAAAAAGTAGATATTTATAAAATCTGATCAATGTGTACTTTATTTATTTTGTTACAAATTTTATAAAATGTTCCATAAAATCATTTGCTCCGATCCCCGATTCCTATGCCTACTTCACGCCACAGCTGCTCATATATATGTCTGTTCGGCTACTGCAAGACATTTCATCTTTAGCCGGTTAAAAATGACCCAAATTGATAGAATATCTCTCGAATAGGCATTAAGGAGTTTCGGTACAGTAAACCAAAATGCTTAGGTTATTTTGAAATTTTTTTCATATGTTCGTCGATAATGTCAAAAGGCTCACCTGCAAAAATTGAGATTGATTCACAACACAGTTTTTGAGAAATAAATTTTTTTTATGAAGCATTTTAACACGGGATTAGATGGCACAAACCACATTTTTTTTGTCATAATTTAAAAAATGCTTACACATTAAAAAGAAAAACACCAACTTCCACGTTGTATTAAACTGATAATTGTGTCAAATTTTCAAGAAGATTCTCTGCATAGTTTGTTAGACTTTCGTAAAAACAAATTACTAACTGCTCATTTTCCATCGACTCGCCACGGTCGAAGAAAATAACGGCAACTTTGCATTATGTCAGGATCGGCGCGAAATTTTAAACAGTCAATTGGAGTGGATAGATGAGGAGGTTATATGTATCGTATGAAACCGAGCAATATTCATATTTTGTCCAACCTCTGTCTGTTTCACTCTTTTATCATGAACAGCTTCGGTCACCCATTTGCTTTTCCACCGTTTTTTTGGCATCATTACGATAATAACAAAAAAACAATTCAACACTACTGACAAAATGATCGCGAGGTTGAAACTTTGAGACCGAGATTAGATTGTCCACACAGCTGTTCGAGAAGACCCGTCGACAGAACAGGCCGGTCACTACACGCGAAACGAAACACGACGGAGCAATCCCGCGGTTGTCACGTTCGCGTCAAATTTTTCGATAATTTTTAGAAATAACATAAAAAATATCCATAATATGTAAAGTAAACTATAACATTCATCATTATAGAAAACATGGATGGGTACATAATTACACACATATTATTCATAATAAAGCCTACTCTTAATAATTAAAAGTGAGAGTGTAGAAGGTGGCGCCCTGCTAGAATACAATGGATTTGCCACCCTGATCCTCCCCAAACATAAGCTGTACTGAAACTCCTTAATGGAAAGCAGGTACATCTTAATTAGAAAAATAAGTGACGAAATAGGTTTTGTATTCAAATAAATATATTACAAAATGAAATTTGTAGTGTTCAATTTTTTTTTGTTAATTAAGTTTGCCTTCGCCCATTCCGCTGATCGCCAAGCCGGCAAAAATCATCGGGTCTTTTATGTGCATCGTGTCGCTCTGACAACTGGCGCCCATGAAAATAACATCCTTTTCTAAAAATCAAATGATGCAAATGAATTGATTCGATTTTGTGATAGCTAGGAAATTTCGGTTACAATATCAATAGATATGTATTTTGTATATCTATATTGATATATTTAAACCAGAATGAGAGCGCCGCGTAAGCGTTGTCAACGTTTCAAAACATATTGTTAAGGAGGGCTCCGTGACGGAATGCCGAGGTTCTGTGGGTGCAGAAGCGGGGCACCCCCTTTTTTTTAAATACGCATATTTGCGATAATACAATGAATTATAAATGTATTATTGGTAATTTAATACAGATTAAGTAATCAATTGCCCATTGATAAATGAAAACCAAAAAATTGGAACAATTTGACGGTACGATACTGCACACAAAAATATAGCCACGCCGTAATTCTCCATCTCACTCTGTCCGCGGATTTCCTTTTCACATTTATAACCCCGAGTACTCCGAGTTAATGGTGCTTCAAATGCTGCGTATGCGTTTCAGCGCTGTACTGAACATCTGATTTTTGCCACGCTGATGAGTCATCTGACAGTTACGAAACGTCTCAGAACTTCGAGTTTTTAGACAATTTTAGACAACAGTTTTAATATTTTTTTAGACAAGTAGATGACCCGATTTTGTTTCTATTGATTTTCCATGATTTTTTTGTCTTAAATGGTCGATGAACCGCATTTGCAATTTTGCATACGTCAATATCAGTAATTCAACTATAAGATACTAGAAAATCTTTTTTTCTGGCATGCAAGCATTCGCGATTAAGCCTCCTTAATACACGAGACAAGTGCGCCGCCGTATACCTATTCTCTCGTCGATCTTTTTCCTTTCATTCGTTTACATTCTCTTCTTGTTTCGCTGTTCGAATCAGCTAATCAGCATGCTGTAATCACCTCGGTTAACGGCACATGCGACGAGCCCGTGAAATCCAGACATTTTTCTCTGTACAGCTTCATTTTTTATTATAGTCGGTCGCGGTCTTCTCTTCTCACCACTTCCTTAGCCCTTGAAGATAGGAGATGTTTTTTTTTGCACGATTTAAGGAAAGTGGCTAGACTCGTCAAAATGATAAGAAATTGATGACGCTGAAGTTTCCAACGTTGGAGTCCAACGAAATGATCTAAAAAAACTCTCAAATAATTCCAGTAAATCTCCAATTTTGTTCCCTGCCGAATTTCCAATTCGTAATTTTTTAAGCCGCATCAATAATTCATGAAATAATAAAATACTGAATTATAAATCTTTTTTTCGTTCATTTCGTTGAACTCCAACGTTGCAAACTTCAGCGTCCTGAAATTGATCAAATTTGGTTATAATGTTCTTCAACATCAAGTCCGAAGACACAATTTTTTTCAAAATTTTCTTCTGCTTAGTTATCGAGTAATTACGCATTAAAGCAGATTTCTTATGCCCGGAATGTACACCTATATGTATGGAAACGCTATGCTTATACACTTGAACTTTAGTGATCAATTACTCGATAACGGTACAGAAGAAAAATCTTAAAAAAATTGTATTGTCAAATTTGGCCCTAAAGAATATATTCACTAAATTTTATTCAATTCTTATCATTTTGAAATTTTTAATGTATTTAACATGGTTTAGCATGGCAACATTGTATCGTCGGTAGCCACCCTCCTTAACCATAATTAACAATGAACTCTTTCATTCAATGATACTCTAAATTCAATGATACTGAATTTAATTTAATTAATTTAATCATTGAACGATTGAATCAAATTTGAATTTAACATAACGGCTTATACGCAGGTGTAAGACCAAAAAAAACGTTTTTTACGAATTTTTTCGGGAAATGGATTTCATTTGACCAAAACGAAAAGTATTAAACAGTGTAGTGGCATCCTTTAGATTTAGATTGGCATTTTTTATTAAAAAAAAAAAAATCATTAACATTGCTCCTGTAGAAAGCCTTATGAAGGTCCTCAAAAAAAAGTGCAAGTGAGCACAAGTGAGCAAAATATCTCCGGTAAAATCCTTGTAAAAAAAAAATAGAAACAAATTATCGGAAATCTTATTTCTTCGACCAATACCCGAAGAATATATTTGACAGGGTTGTGTTAAAACTGCAGACTTGACGTTGAAATGCTTTCTATGCCAATTGAAATCCATCAATTTTGTTCTCAATTCAGTTGTCACGAGTCTGAACCTTTTTCCAAAAAATAAATAAAGTGGACATTGTAGCCGAAGTGAAATAACTTGGATGGTACGGCCTGAATATTGCACGCATTGAACAACGCGCTCAGGAAACGGATGGAGAGATTCGAGTCTTTGAGCGATAAATAAATGGGTAGAGAAATACTTAAATGATAGAGGGAATGCGAGAATGAGAGAGACGGCGGCGGCGAAGGCTAGAAGGAAACGGGCAAATACGGAGGAGGGATGGGTGGTTTTTTACACACGCACAGAAAGTGATAAACACATGTTGCAAAAAGCATAACTCGTCGGAGAAAGCTCAGCAGCCGCGAGCTCAATTCTGGCAACAAGAACCTTGGGTGTTGCATGTTAAATTACGTTCTACAGCAAAATCGTATTTTTCAATCGTACTGCACGTTTTATTTGCAAAAAATTCTTCTAGCACCTTATCCCGTGAGCCCAACTCGTGTGATGATCAATATCGTATGCCAAAATTCCATCCTAATGAATTAAACAACAATCTCATTGATTCACCGAGAAGAGCCGGTTGCTGGTGTATTTTATTCATTAGATGAACGTTTATTTGGAACACTTTTTCATTTGACAAACTAATTGATAGTCGTAATGAGCTGTAAGCTCAAAGCGGCGTCATTGCTAAAAGAGTTCGTCTGCAGGCTCCAGGAAACAGCCCGTTACAGTTTTGCGTCACCGTGCGCGCATGCGTTAAATTCTCACGTCCGAAGAAACACGTTACCATTTCAGCTTGAAAAGAATGAAACATTCCTTTTTTGTGTAGGCATAAACGCAAGCTCACCTTCATGGGAAGTGCAAGAGAAATGAAAGCCCCAGGTGGGCGTATGAGCATCGGAGAGTTATCGCGTGCCCCATGTACTGTATATGCTCTCGAAAAATCTTTCGAGTTTTTTGTTGTCAGTCATTTGATCATCCTAATTAAGATGCATGCACTATGCACTTGAACGATCGTCATTTATTTGGATGTAAAAGAAGATATAAATTAGGGTGATTCGTTTTGAGCGAATATTTTTTTTTCTTCACTCCCGCAGTAAAATATCATTCTTTACGCTGAAAAAAAGACCCTGTCCAAAGCGGAGCTCTTAATTTTTATTCCGAGTACTTTTTTCCAATTTTGAAGATTTCCCATTTAAAAAACACGTAAGTATCGATTTTTTTCATCTCTAATTTTTATAACTCTGCGGCATTTGGTGGTATTATCATACCCACAAATAGGTTTTTTTTGAACTGATGGTCTGAGAAGAATCGATTTTCTTATAAGTCTCTGCCACCATAGCGTAACAAATGACTACCTTTCATGTGATTTTTTTAGTTTTAAAAGCTTCTTAGAACAATTCCATAATGTTAAAATTTGGAGTTACTAATAAAATACTTGTCCACCGATTGATATGATAAATTTTAGTGCTGCACGTAACTCAAGTGGTAACTTTTTTCAATTCATTAGAAAATACTTGGTCTCTAATTGATATCATAAATTTTAATGCTGCACGTAAGTTAGATGAAATTTTTTCAATTGATTTAGTTGTTGGAATAAGATAAGAAGAATGGGGCATCGTTTTTCAAAATGTTTTCAAGCGCGATATTTCAGTTTTTTATTTCTCATGTTTTTATTTTTATTTTTTTTCAGTTTACAGAATAATTACAGATTTGTATTTTTTTAAATATAATGTTTTTTCAAGATTTGTGAAATTTTCTTCGAATTATTCTGTTGAAATTATTCACAGATGGTTTCATAATTTTTTTTATGGAATTTTCATTACATTTTTCGTGATGTGGTCAGGAAACAAGGGACCATCAACGTACTTGTCCCAACCTTTGTTCCCTAAGATATCCATATTACATAATCAAAAATAAGAAGTGATAATACTTGGCGCACATGTCAATACACGGAAGTTTCAAAGTTTGCAAGCATCCACTGCCGTTTATTCATCTACATTTTGATACAGACAAAAAAAAGTACCACAGATTGATTAAATTTGCAAATTTTAATTTGCAGCATTTTTTTTGTATATAAGGAAATAATGTATTTTCTCTACCTTCTTTTAAGAACTTTAATTTATCTCTTTGTCTAAATTCGTAAAAAAAATAAAATAAATGACGAGCCATCAGAAAAAACAGTTTGCAACTTTCAATTTTCATCGTTTTTCTATTTACATTGAAATTAAATAATTCCGACAACCTTGCTGGAAAGTATAGAGGAAATACAGACTTATACACGATATTCCCCAAATTCAATATCAACCTTTCTATTATGATAGTCTATTTGTAAAAAAAAAAATTATCAATAAATCTTAACATTTTCGAAAGTTAGAGCGTCGACATCCTTTTTATGAAAATTTCAAAACGTCGTAGGATTCGTAATTTTTTACAAATTCTGACAAAATTATCAGAGAATGAAGAACTTGTATAGATTAACATCTGTGCAAAACGGTGGCCCTGTATCTCAAACCGTTTCCGAGTTATAAGCGTTTTAATTTTGCAGTGCCATAACACACGCATACACACACGCACGCACGCACGCGCAGGCACGCACGCACATCCGGACATTTTTTTTAGATATGATTGAAAACTGGAAAAAAAAATTTTCATCATCACATAGCTTCCTCTATGAGGAAGCAAAAGTAAAAAAGACAGCGCACTTAAAAGCGAACAGAATTCAAAATTGTTCGATGTATTTATTGGTTTTCGAAGACAACAATTCCAGACCTATTCAGAAATCAACAGCTGACGACTTTAGTAATAAAAATCTTCGTTCATATATTACAGTCGGAATCAAAAAGTGAAAAGATTGGTACACCTGCCACTTCACAGAAATATCAAAGTTTATAGGTACTCGCTGCGTACCAGTAATACAAACTTCGATACTATAGGGAAAAACACTTCAAAATTACCTGAACCACATTTTTGAAACTTTTGAACTTTTGAAACGGAAAACAATCAATGACAAAACTTAGAAAGCCGCGAGGCCTTTGATGATGTATATAACTTAAAACATATTTTTCACCTGTGCAAAGTTTTTTCTCAGCAATTACGCCACTGATCATGTTGGTTTAGGACTCATTCGATAGGCATTTTGCCCTTAGTTTAAAGCCCTTAGTTCGCATGCCATCAATTAAAAATATACCAATTTTCAGGCTTTTTCGATGTTTAGCTCTGCTACTAGTTCGGGGAATTGTGAAGTTCTAAGATAATAGCTTCTTTGAAGAGACTCAAAGCCTGGGTATAGCCGACTAGCATGTGTACCAAAGTGTCGTTGGCTTCTTGATTCCTACATACTGGACACGTCTGGTTGTTCTCCAACTTATAATTACAAGACTTATATATAATGATTGTTTTTTTTCTTCAAGTTCGGTGAGTTTGATTTGGACAATTATTCTCAGCAGAGCGAGTGGAAAGCTAAATTTAAGGTAGTCTTGCGTTTAAAGTTTTTGGTATAATATCTAACTCTCCATGCATAATGTTCGAGACCCTAGATATTTGACGCGTAAAATAACGTTGAATCTACAACATTATTGAGCAGTTTTTCCCCTGCTCCCCAGTCATTGATTTTAGTTGCGATTATAGGCCCCTATACCCCTGTACACTAAGGAAAAAAATTGAAGGGTCAACAAAATTTTACAAATTTTTAGTGGTTTTTCAGAATGCTGTATCGCAGTGAAAAGATCGTATCGAGGTCTAAAAAAAAAACATTTTGAAGCTTCATTTTTCTAGTTTTAAGTTTTTGTGGCAAAAAACGACTATAAGAAAGAACATTTGCAAATTTTTATGCTGTTTCTTTAAGTCATACGCTTGAAAATTTGTTCTTAACTAACTAAACCATGGTATGGACCAGATAGCTTGTTTATTCGGCTTCAATTTGCTTCTTTTGAAATCTCGGTACGACCATTTTTTACTGGAATGTTGAATTTTAAAAAAAGACCCTTTTGTCTCTGAAACACAATATATCGGCAACCAACGTTCGTTCAGAAAATTCAAGGACAGTTCTGAAAACTAGAATGAATGTCTTATAAAATTCTGCTGCGATTTTGAAGGAATTTTTTTTTTCCATCCTTGTCGTGAATTTGAAAAAAAAAAAACATAAAAACCACAGATTAATTGGAAATAGTTATGAAGTAAACAATGTTGAGCTTGACTTTTACAGCTCATGGTACCCCCAAAAACCCTGCAAAGTTGCATTCTGACCTAACGAACCGTTTCCTCGTTTTAGAGGCGGTCAAACTTTCAAAAAATTAAAAGTTCACGTTTTTTGATGACCCGATATTTATCGTTTCGACCCTGATCTATACCTGTTCGCAGTCGCGCAAAAAAATGTTGTTGCGGACGATCAGAAGTCTTAACTTTCTGATTGAAATTCTGAATCGTTGAAACTTTTATTATCCGTCTCATATTTTCGTATCCGGAAAGTCAAATTGGTATTGAAAACTCGGGTAAGTTATCAACAAATGATTAGCAAAAGTTTTAATTCCATTGAGGAATTGCACGATTCGTTAAATTGTACCTTTATCCGTTGCATTGAACGATAGAGTAAGTCGGCTGGAGCTGAAAAAATTCTCGTCCAGTTATAATCTTGCCTGGAAATCGCATCGTGTATGCCAAACAGCTGTTCGCAGTGCACCTGCTCCTGAAGAATATGTATCGTAAACGAAAGAATCGAAAGCGTCTCAATATTCTTTTAGTTGGTATATGCGAAAAGTATCTGAATTAGCGTATTCGAATTCCATTGATTTTTCGATGATTTACAAAGAAATTTATCATTTAATGATTGCGACGAGGGCTCATTCGGTATCGTTACGAAAATATCTTGAAGAGATATTTTTCATTTTTAACCAATTTGAGATTCCGTGTTAATAATTTATTCGCTCGATCTTTCCTTGTGTGAAACCACTTGTTTTCGAGGTCAGCTGCCAGCTTGTGAAGTTCATTCGTGCAAAATAAATCTCACTGAAAGTAAACTCTACACACATCGAAGTAATTGCTAAAAACCCTACGTGTTACTCATGTAGTCCAAAAAATAAATGCACGGTGATTTATAAGAAGTAGTTCAATCTATTCTCTGGAAACTTGCCTCAAACGAGCAATTCATTACTGAAGGTTATAAAAAAAAAACCATTTCAAACATAATGAATAAAATAAAATGAATCTGCTAATTCATCATGATGCGTGAAAAACGTTTGATTCAAAGAAACAAAAGATTGTCAAATAAATGCAAAAGTGACGAGTACATCGGATGACGGATGAAAAAAAATTAAAAACATAATGGTATGTAATAAAATTACGAACCCAACTTTAAATAATTTCAACACAACAATTCAGAAAAAAATTCACAAATCATGAAAAAACGTATTAAAACAAATACAAATCTGTAATTATTTTGTAAAGTGAAAAAAAAAATCAAATAGAACGTAAGAAATGAAAAACCGAAAAATTGCACTTGAAAACATTTTGTAAACTAATTCCCCGTTCTTCTCATCTGATCTTAACAGCCAAATCGATTGAAAAAAATTTCCATTTCAGTTACGCGCAGCATTAAAATTTATATCAATTCGAGGCCAAGTATTTAATGGTACATGGGAATATTCATTCCTACGGGAAGCGTCAGGAACTAGAGAAAGTTCTAATGAATCAAAAAAGTTACCATCTGAGATACGTGCAGCAGTAAAATTTATGATATCAGTCGGAGGATAAATATTTTATTAGTAATTCGTAATTTTAACATTATGAAATTGTTCTAAAAAGTGTTGTGCCCGTACATCGCACTCATTAAAACAAATTAAGCACTCAGCGCAAACGCAACAATGGTGAAATATCGATGCTCCTGAACGAGTGCATCGACCCTCGATGTCAACATCGAAACTTCCAGAAGGAGATCTAGGTTATATTCGCACGAGAAGCGGAAAACCCCCAAATCTATAAAATTATCGACTAACCCAAAATCCGACAGTCTTTGATGAGAATTGTAACGATTAGTCTCGAGGCAATAAAACCTCGAATTTGTAACTTCTTAAATAAACTTATTGTTAACTTGTTGTAAAAGTATCAAGTTGGAGTTCAGCTTTTTTGGCCTAAATCCCTTAAATACTCGTCCTTGATAACTCGTCCCTTCGCGACGGTCTTCGCGGACACAACAAAAGATAAAAGATAAAAATTATATTTGTTATTCTATGGTGGCATACTTTGTGTCCACTATATTTTGGAGGTGAAAATTTGAATATCTGCAGAAAAAGAGCACCCAAGCACCTAAAATGGACACTGTGTCCGTTTTGCCCCCCATGTGTGCATTTTGCCCCATAAAGTTGAATTCCGGGGCAAAACGGACTTTCCCGAAACTAAAATTTCATAAAATGCATACAATATTTTTGGTTCCAAATCATGTCCTGACCCGAAATCATGGTAAATTGTTGAATTCCACGGTGACATCCCCAAAAAATTCAAGTTTCAGAGCAAAATAGATCCCAAACTACTTTCTCACTATCTATTCGATTTTATGTCTTATTTTTAAAAACCACATTAGTAATCAAAGTACGAATAAGGAAAAAATTTTTTTCTTCATTTTTTTCAAAAATCGCACCCATAGCTGACATCTTCGTCTTCAACACTTGTACACAAGGTGTGTGCTCATTTTTTGCATGTTACATTGTAAATCCAATCTTCGGAGGACGACGAATATAACCCTTCGCAAAAAATGCAAAAAACGCCTTCAAAGACGAGGACTTGGCTGCCTTGGTGAGCTTTTTTTCTGTCTGCTACATTTCGAAAAATTTCAATATTTCGATTTTTATGCCTCTTGGAGGCTGTGTTCGTTGTGCCCCGGAAAATTTTTTTGAAGAAATTCCGGAAACTAGGACCATGAATCAATGGTGGGACTCCGATATAGTGCGAACACGAAATATACCACGAAATAGCACGATGGACCCAAAGTTGATTTTTTGCATTCCTTAAAAACATGACAGAAATGGCATATAAGATTTGACTCATTTTTTTTTTCATTTACATCCAAGGAGCCTAAGTGGTCCCATTTCTTTTCCTATATAACCGAGTTGACATTCTATTCGGGAACAGTCGCTTGGAACGGTTGTATTTCGAAAAATGTCGGTTTTTCGATTTTTATGCCTCTGTGAGGGGCTGTGTCCGTTTTGCCCCGAAATTTTTTTTTTACGAAATTCGGGAAACACGGACTGGGCATCAATTTTGGGACTCAAAAATAGTTGAAAGATCATATGCTCATCAATGAAACTTGCTTAACCCTCTCGGACCGTATGTTGCTTCTACACAACACGCGCTTCCAGGCTCAATAAAGCTGCATCAGTCAGTAAGGTCGGGGTTCTAACTGCCTATTTCCATCAAGCAAGGTTAGATTGCACCATAGATACTCTTAAACCAAAAGATAAACTGTTTTAACCCATCGAAATATGAATATGAAGTCGGCGTTTTATGTTGAGTTGGCATTGTGTGAAAAGGTGCTTTAGTTATCGCAAAAGAAAAGTGAGTACACATTTTTTTTTCGTACTCCAAACGTTATTTCCTTTCAAAGGGAAGCTAATATGATGTATTTAAGGTATTCGCAGCTAGATTCGTTAGCAAATTTTCCGGATTTTGCTCCCCAAGGACCTGGTGCTGCGCGCAGCGAACATTCAAAAATTCAAATTTCCCAACAAAAGAACTGAAATGTCACAATCGATTCGGAAACTAGAAAGTATTTTGAGATAAAATTATGAAGAGAATCATTTTCCGTCAATGCGAAATAGGTCTCGGTCTGAGAGGGTTAAGTGTCCATTTTGCCCCATAACTATCCTACATATAAATCATTTTCATTCGCGCATAATTTTGACGTATGAATCCAATGGTAATCACTTATTCCACTAAACTTCGAAATAAACTTGAAAAACACTATTTCATAACTTCTTTATGTATAATCGCGTACTTCGTCGTTGGAGCGTCAAACTCGCCAGTAAGTTATTAACCATACATTTGACGTATTTTTACGCAACCACATAACTGACGTTTGTAAAAAACTATATTACACACACACTGAGTTATGTTTTTATGTTTGGCTCGCACTTCGTAAACGTCAAACTCCGGTTCGTTTATAACCACACAACTGACGATGTTATATTCCAGGTGTACGTAAATACGTACACCCGGAATATAACATATAACTAACCGGCCTAGCTATTCGTAGCTTCAATGTAATTAGTCCAGGATTTTTTTTATTGCGTATTAGTTTGAACAAGAAATTTCTCACCGGGGATTGGTGATTGTGGGGGCCAAGAAGCCTATGTCTGTAGCGGTCAGTATGCAGACACATCAAATCCGTAAATATGGTAGTAAGTTTTACATAGCTTGAGCCCGTGCTAAGTTTTTACTCAGCAATTACGCGACCAATCATGCTGTATTTGGGCTCAATCGAAAGATAATTTCTTTATTAGTTTCCAGTTCAATTTTCAAGACTTCAAATGACTCCTAAGCCTTGTAATTCAACAAAATCACATGCCATTTTACCCCCACTACCGCGAAACGTTTTATTCATAAAAAGTATAAATTATGTATAAAGAGACTCGGCGAGAGCTTCGAGCCAGTAGATGACAGGGCTGTCAATGTACTTCTTCCGAGACTCTACTGTGTCTCTTGATATGGCACCAGATTTGTCACTAAATAAAAAAAAAAACAAATAAACATCAAAAATGTGTGCGAAAATCCGACCCATTTTTTGATGCAATTAATAAATAATTACTATATCTTCAATGCGTTGAACTAGAGTTCAAAGAGGTCGCAATCGAAATAAAAAATAAAAAATACCTCAACTTTCAGTATTCTCTGAAATATTGTATTCAATTTGAAGAAACCAATTTTTTGAAAATTTTTGAAAATAATTGGAAATGCTATCGCTCTGGTAAAGACTCTCTGGCAACGACTTGTCATAAAGTAAATGTACTTGTCTAGGAGTTGCTGCCGCGACTCTAGATAATCGGATTGAAGCTTTATAATTATTGATAACCTGTTGGATGTGCACGTTATCTTGCTCCACTATTCCTTCCGACGATACTGTTACGACAGAATAGCGGAGCCATTTAATTAATCTACCGGCCCGTTTCGTTCAAACTTCTTCTGTGTTGAGCTGAGTTTTCTATCAACTTCAATATCGACGGGAATAAGGTTGCAGCAAGACCTTTGCATATATTGCAAAAAAAATCAAAAACGAATGATTTTCTGGAATTCTTATGTCCATCGCGTTTGAAGTTCGCACGTCATTGACATGTTATGAAATATTTCATAATCAACTAGCGAATTCCGTTAACCTTCGAATTCATCGGGAGTCAACGAATTGCGAGGACTCCTCGTGCCTGAACATTGTAAACAACTTTTTAACTCGGTAGCCCGACTGACAGCGATGGTGTTTCTTTTTATCGCACAAAGTTCGACGTCGCTTTTGTTCCAGTGTCTGTTTCGTGAGAATGTCACGAGTGATAATCGTTTCATTGTGTTTCAGGCTCCGGCCCGGAGACAGGGGTCCCGGATATGACGGTAATCAGTGACATAGACGAGACTGGGATCAACCGAAATCTCCAGGTCCGATACGGCAGGGATCAGATATACGTATCCTTTGCAGGAGATATTCAGAACCAATTTTTTCAATTACTTTGTTCCATGGTTATTCGACGATGCTTTTTATTTTAGAAATTTTCATTCAAATAAATAATTGGAACTCGAAGAGTGATATTTTTAGTTGCTAATTTCTCGAGGACCTCGAAATTCTTCGCTCAATGGAATTTTTCATCGATCTGAAAACATTTTAGATTCTTGAAAAAAAAAAATAATAATCCTTCCGAGTATAAGAAAGGAGTATAGAGTTTTTCATTTGTGGAACTACCCACAGTCGAGAGAGTATAAAGACTATGTGAGCAATGAAACAAAAATGAGAACTTAATAAATGAAAATAAAAAAGGGATCATCGAGGCGAGTGAAAACAGGGCCTAAGTCTTAGTAAAGGTACGAACGCAAAGCTTACTATGAAGATGAATATAAAGTACAAGTGCCGGAGCAAACAAATATTCAGGAGGCCTAGATGCTTAGACTTGAGTTATAAAGGGCACGCATGTCATGCGGAAAAGCGACGGAACAACTCAGAGGAAGTAAGGTGGTGCGGATTGTGGAGTATTATAGAGCGGAGAGTAGCCTGCTCTTGTTTAGAGCAAAGCTGTGTGTTGGTCGGTGCTTCATAAATGCAGAAGTCGAGAGGAGAAGAAGAGGAAGACGGATAGAGGAAAGATGAGAGCAGAAAGCGACTCAGACTGGGGGAATCCCTGAGCAAAAGCAACCAGAAAACGGTGTGTCGATATACATATATATCGTTGGGAGAAAGCTTTGCTGCATGCTATCCATTCATTCTGTGTATTGAAAGTATGGAGGCAGGGAGTGCAAGCTTGAGTATGAATTTTGCAGGAGTGTGAGGTTCCCGGGGTCGGTTCGTTTCCATGACGACAGCTCCCAGTCAGCTGGTTCAGTCAAACACCCCGGGACCCTAGACTCTAGACTCATTCATCTCTTTGCTGTAGCGCACGGGTTTGTCGACCGACTGAGCGCGACCGAGTCACCGATCGAACCTCTAAACTTGCCCATTTTTTCTTCTTTGCTCTCATCTCTTTTCATCGTAGCCTAACCTTCTTCCACGTAAGGTAGACACATAAGGAAGCTTCTTCAGTCTCTTTTGAATTAAGACAATTTGCTTGTTATTTTCGGGTTCCAACGTTCAAATTCGATTAAACTTTTTTCACCACTCCATTTTTCTTGCCGACTTCGTTGGGGATTAGATTTTTTTCCAAAAAATTATTCGTTATGAATGGTTCATTCCGACGAATCAACACCGATCGAGCGAACTGCCCGGTGAATAGAGATTGCAGTTTCTATTAAGAGGATGGATCAGTCGGTATATCGCAACCGTGAGTGCGAGAGAGATAGCTCCAAATTTCGAAATCGAAATTCTTTGTCACAGTTTGACCGATCCAAAAAAGGCTCTGTCAGTCGATTTTTGCCATCGTTCTGCGTAGGCTGACAGAGCCTTTTTTTAATCAGTCAAACTGTGTCAAAGATTTCAAAAATTCCAAGTGAGATTAGTCGACTGATCCATGCTCTTAAGGGCTATCATCTTTGCCTCTATTTCACACTCTTCGACCCGAAATTCTGGCAATTTTTTATTATTTGACCGCACGGTGACGATTTTAGGTCAGCCCATTAATCACAGAACCTGGCATGTTCTTGATTGGAAAAGGAAAAAATCGACTGAAAATACGAAAATTGGGGGTTATCTCGACATTCCAGAGGTTCTTCTATACCATTTTGCCCTCGCTTTTTTATAGCTTCATGTATGCGCGATACATATTTTGAACCAAATGCGTTGCCAATGTTTTTTTAGATACATATATCCAACGAGGGTGGCTGTCATTTTCGTGACTCAGCTCGTTCTTCGTAATATTTGAACCCCTATTCGCGATTATAACCGCGTACATCTACCGGGTGTTGCTTTATAATAGGTTACCATAAAATATGTGAGAAGAGAAAAGAGAGAGAGACAGAGAGACAGAGAGAAAGAGAGAGAGCATGGGAACAAAATTTCCGCACTTCATTCATGAAATAATTTTAGACTCAAAGGGAAACCTGCCAGTAACTCTCGTCACTCGATCATTCGCAAAAGCTGTTGGAAGAAAAATATGTTTCCGAGAATGAGTACAGGAATGAATGCAACGACGTAACGTTAGAACGCCGGTAATAGTCACCTCGATTCGACTGCCATTGGAACAAAGAAACTATAAACCTCCTAACTGAACGATGGTCACTCCAACCGAACATTTTTCGTTCCGAAAGTGATTCACCTTCGGATCTTAGGAACACTTCTATCCCAACGTTATTCATGTTCATTGAGTATTATCCTCGAAGAATCAGAATAATGAAAAAGTTTCGATGAACGGTGCAAATTTGAAAATTACGTAACATCAAACTTGGGTACTTCGAAATACCTTAAAAACTATCCCCAAATACCAAATTTCAACTCTCTAAGTGCTCAAAGTCACGAGAACCAGAACATTTTTTAAAGTGGAAAAATTTCACCAAGTATTAAAAAGTTTATGGAAATATTTATTATATTTCTTCCTCTAATTATTTATTCTGTTTCTTCACAAAAATATAATCATACCAATTCAATTAAACACCAGTACTAGTGATGTTTGTTTTTATCTTTTTCTTTAAGAATTCTGAAAAAAAATTCACGTTTTTGTACAAAAACTTGGCGTGCATGGTTTTTCAAACGAATGCGTGACCAAAATAATTTTAGTGAATAAACTGCGGTTTGTGTTACCAGCGACTTTTGGAAGCTTTCTATTTTATTCAAATGAACACGAAATTCAGAAAAATGAAAGTAATCAAAATAGTAAAAACGAATATAACCAAAATCATTTTAATGGATGTCATACTCTCATATATGTATTATTGTAACACAAAGAGTTTCCGTCGAATAAAAGTAGAAGCTTGATTATCCAAACAAAAGTAATGAACTCATTTTAATCGGCATACTCTTTAGTCCTTAGATTTCAGAAATAAGTATACATATATAATTGAATTCAAGTTTCCTTCAATTCGCCTCTGATAAAGGGTGATGGTGAGCGTCCTTACCGAACTCATTTTGAATTGAAGAAGCAAGAAAAACAAGAAGAACGTAAAATAGCAAAATTTGAGAAACTGGTATGCATGGTTTATTTGGGTACATTTTGAAAAAACATGCGCGCCAAATTTTTGTACTTAATTTTTTTTCTAAATTTTTAAAGAAAAAGTTTAAAACGAACATCACTAATACTCGGCTCGATAGAATTGGTATGATTATATATTTGTAAAGAAACAGAATAAATAATTAAAGGAAGAAATATAATATAATAAATATTTTCATAAACAAGGTTGCTAATTTTTAATATTTAGCGTAACCTTTCCACTTTTAAAAAGTTTTTGCTGGAGATATATTTTTCTTTAAAAATAAAATAATTTTAAGAAAGAACATTGACTTAAAAATGCTCTGTATAGCATATGATTCCATTTTTCTAAAAATTTACTGCTATTTATATAGTAAACATGTGTTCAATTCAATATAACTGTACTGAAAAGTCCGTAAACAGCATCGAAAAGAAAATTAGAAAAACTGCATCATACATTTTTCAATATCAAAGCACTCGGAGTTTTTGTGATCTTCGGCAGGCTGGAAAGAGTGACGAAAGTTCGGGCCGAGAAATTCCTTAGAGAAAGAGTCATTCTTGACACAAAGAATCTATCACCTAAATTTTTGTAAACACCGGAGTTGATAAAAATCCGTGGTGCGGGATCAAAGTTAGCGATTTTTCGTAAAATTTCGAAAATTACCAACTTCAGAATGATATTCCTCTAGGCTTGTTCACGGAATCCAAATTTTCATCATGACTCGTTTGAAGGGCATGAAAAATAAAAAAAATGAGCCATATTAGAAATCAATTAGGCTGGAAATGGACCTGTTGGGTCAATTTGAAAATGGTCGTTTTGTTCAAATTTTCAATACATTTAACTTGACGACAATGAAAGGCATCCCGATCTGGATGATTGAACCACGTTTTCCTATAATCTAGATCGTATACTAAAGGAAATGGAACCAGTATTATTTGACTTGAACGTAAAGTCTTTATGAAACATCACCTTAAAACGAGGCAAAAATGGCCATTTTTCGACTCTTATAAGAATGGTTCTCGTGACCTTGAGCACTTGGAGAGCTGAAATTTGGTATTTGGGGATAGTTTTTAAGGTATTTCGAAGTACCCAAGTTTGAACAAAATCTAAAAACCCCTTCCGATAAATTGTGCGAAATCCAATGGATCTACTTGGTGGGGGACCTCTAACGACGTTCGAGCAATGTCAATTTTATCCAAACAATTTTCATTGGAAGCACTTAGTTTTCGAGATATTAAAACGACGAAGTTAAAATGGGCCACCATGTATATACACACATAAATGCTGGCATGGTGATGTAGGGGTGACTATGGGTTACGGGTATATTGGCCCACGGAAGCCATGCATTCGCTTGCGACAAGACCATGACTCACATCCCCCCTGAAATTGCCCTAACGATGACGTCACTACGACGTTGTCCCGAAGGCCTAACTCGTAATTTGTCCTTGCAGACGTAATATGCATGATAAAGATTCTTCAACTCAGACGTTGTACATAGTCGATCGAACCGATAATGATGCCTGAAATTGTTTCATTTCTTCGATGATGGCGAGTCCCGAGTTGTCACTAATGAATCATTCGTTCAACACTCATTATCGAAGGATAGTTGTTAAACTCGTTGTATCGTCACAATGATCGGATAACGAATAAAAATGAAGTCGAGAAAAAAAGGAATGTTAGAAAAAAACAACATTGTAAAAAAGATATGTGTTTCCAGAAAATTATTTATATTCAAATTCCTTTGTATAAGATAATAGAACATAATGGAATTTCATTTTCGTCGGGAGAAGTCTCTAATCAAATCATCGAGTAAGAACTAGAGACATCTCCCGACGAAAATTAAATTCCATTATGTTTATAATATATTTTAGTTTTTTGTGAGATTACATTTTTTTATTATCACCTTTATTCTTTATACAATTATTCAACTTCGACAATTATAATAAAATTTTTATTTTTGTATGTAAACGGTTTCTTATCTATCTTAATTATATTTCATCTATTTTATTTCAGTCTTTTTAGAGTTTACTGCTATTTTCCTAAGAAAAGGAGTTTGAAGATGAATCATTTTCTGAAAATGCATATTTTTTTACAATGGTATTTTTTTCTAACATTCATTTTTTTTTCTTGACTTTATTTTATTTTCAATACGCTATATGATTTTTCAGTCGGGAGTTTTTTAAGGTTTTTTTAAAACATTTTGTTTAAAGTTTACTTCTATTATCTTAAACAAAGGAATTTGAAGATAAATAATTTTCTGGAAACACATATCTTTTTTACAATATTGTTTTTTTCTAACATTCCTTTTTTTCTCAACTTTATTTTATTTTCAATACACTATACGGTTTTTTAGTCGGGAATTTTTTGAATGTTTTTTTTAAACGTTCAAGGTTTTTTTTTAATGTTTCTTTAAAACATTTTTTTTTAAACATTTTGTTTAATGTTTTCAAAACATTTTATTTCAAAACGATACGGTCTTAACTCGATAGCGGCCAAGTGGCCAAGTGTGTAAACTTTATATTATATATATTCTCCGCCGTTGTACGGTCGCGAATGATATATCCATGGATATATCTGTATATATAGTGTAGAGTTTACACACTTGGCCACTTGGCCGCCACTATCAAGTTGGGACCCTACCGTGAAAACAACAGTTCAAAGTGAAAGTAGCAGCGTACAACGGTGTGAAGATGTCGATAATCGAGCACTACGGTTGATTCGATATGGAAAAAAATAAGTTTGAACGTAAATATTAGTTTTCTAAGCGAGTTCACCATAGATCTTGACAAACTATGTCTAAGAATACAGTCCGTTACATGTAGACAACACGAGCAAAAATTGGTCAAGACAAGTGTGACCGTTCCAGAGAAAAGTTGCCTCAAAGAAATCCTCCCTATCAGCTGATCGCAGTGAAACGCATAACTCCCGTCTTTTTTGCCCTGAGGGCAGTCGGGAGTTAAAAAATAGGCAACTATGAAGAGAAATGCGTGGAATTTTCTATTAGCTAAAAGCATTGTGAAAAACATGACGAATCCTAACTATCGATATTTTGAGCAAAAGACCCATTTACGAGAAAAATGAAGTCGCGTAATCGAGTCACGAAAACGTGACGTCAACTTTCTTTTTCCTCGAATCGTGAATCTCCTCGAAATGTCATAGAGGCCTATCTCACCCGGAGTGGATGTTCCCGTTCGATGACTATAATGAGTCACATTTCGGCACTTACTATCAATCAATATTAACCATAGAAATCGAATCTCGAGGGAGTTTTACTTAACAATTAAATGGTTTCTTATCTATCTTAATTATATTTCATTTATTTTTTATTTCAGTCTTTTTAAAGTTTACTGCTATTTTCTCAAGAAAAAGAGTTTGAAGATAAATCATTTTCTGGAAACCCATATCTTTTTTACAACGTTGTTTTTTTTTCTAACATTTACTTTTTTTTCTCGACTTCATTTTATTTTCAATACGCTCTACGATTTTTATCTCTCGCGTTTAACTTTTTGCAGAATTGAGTGAAAATATCCTCAACTTTTTGTTCGAAAATATCATACGCTTCCACCACAAATTCGGCCTGAATTTGGCGAGGTACATTTTTTTTTAATATTTTTTTTTACATGTTAGGAATATTATTAACACGTAAAAATTGACGTTTTGATTCAATCTGAATAACAGCCTCGGCGTGGATCACAATTGCTATGACAGTAGCCTATTGGCAATCATATATTATATATTTTATCCTCTAAAAGTTACAAATTTCTTCTACATTTGCCTTGACATTAAAAATCGATGAATCGATGAGCAGACTTACACCGGTTCCATTCTCGTGGCGGTGAATCCTTACAAGGAGGTTGACGTCTACACAATGGTGAGTCATGTTCGAAAAAAATTTTATCATAAGGCTTAATGAATTTCATTCGAATGATGGTATTTTTGTAAAAAATCATTGCTCAATATACACTACCGTCGGAAAGTTTCCGGACAAAAATTGAAAAGAGAGCCGATACTATTTGTTGCGCCATTTTGCCGTTAAATGATATAGGCAAATTTCCCTTGCGGCATTTAAAAATAAAAACATTTAGCTTTATTTTGGCCTATTTAAAAATTGTGCACGATTTTTTTTACAACCCCCACCGATTTTTGAAAACGACAATTTTTTATCATTTTTTTGTTGACTTTCAAATAAACCCCGTTTATGATAAAAAATTGTTTCATGCATTTTTCGGATTAAAATCTTAAAGGGGGAAGCCTTAGCTTTAATTTTTTTTTTATAAAGTTCTCTAGCATTTTTTTTCTAAAGTTATAGTGTTTTTTATGAAAAATGGGATATTTCGAAAATTGCTCCGGAGCACGTAAACGATGAGGTTTATAAAAAAATCTCAAGAGGACAAAAAGTTGTAATATTTTATGGTAAAATCATACGAATTTTTTTAAATAGTTTTTTTTTTCTTGATTTCCGGTGGGTGCTGGATTGTTATAAAAACCATTAATATGATTGAATAAAATTTTGTAGTCACATTTAAAACTTTTGTCTCGTCGAAAAACCTTCCTCTCGCGGACAACACGGCCTTGACGAGACGTGGCATCCTCTCCACAAGCTTTTGGAAGGTCTCCTGGTTCGTTTCGTTCCACGCTTTTACGAGAGAGTCCCATAGATTTTCGGCGGACGAATGGGTGCCTTTACGTACTTGCCGATCTATCTCGTCCCACAAAAGCTCGATTGGATTAAGATCGGGCGACTGAGGAGGCCACTGCATAATCCGAAGATCACCGCTCTTTTGCTTTTTTTTATTCATTCGCTGCCCTTTTTTTACTCATTTTTTTCAAATCTCCGCGTTTGTTTTTGCGACAAGATATCACAGGCACGAACTCTTTACGATGCTCGCTGACGATGTACTGAGGTGAAATAAATTTTGAATATTTTTTATGCCAACTACTTTATTCTCTTCGTGTTTTCGAAGCAGAGCTTTGTTTACTTTTTGACTGCCTCGAGCTTCGAGGAGTCGCAACGGTTTCGGAGCAAAAAGTAAACAAAGCTCTGTTTCGAAAACACGAAGAAAATAAAGTAGTTGGCGTTAAAAATATTCAAAAATTATTTCACCTCAGTACATCGTCAGCGAGCATCAAAACTTTGCTCGAAATACCTCGAGTCGAAGCAAAAGAGCGGCGATCTTCGGATTATGCAGTGGCCTCCTCAGTCGCCCGATCTTAATCCAATCGAGCTTTTGTGGGATGAGATAGATTGGCAAGTACGTAAAGGCACCCATTCGTCCGCCGAAAATCTATGGGACTCTCTCGTGATAGCGTGGAACGAAACGAGCCAGGAGACCTTCCAAAAGCTTGTGGAGAGGATGCCACGTCTCGTCAAGGCCGTGTTGTCCGCGAGAGGAGGGTTTTTCGACGAGACAAAAGTTTTAAATGTGACTACAAAATTTTATTCAATCATATTAATGGTTTTTATAACAATCCAGCACCCACCGGAAATCAAGAAAAAAAAATTGAAAAAAAAACTATTTAAAAAAATTCGTATGATTTTATCATAAAATATTACAATTTTTTATTCTCTTGAGGTTTTTTTGTAAACCTCATCGTTTACGTGCTCCGGAGCAATTTTCGAAATATCCCATTTTTCATAAAAAACACTATAACTTTAGAAAAAAAAATGCTAGAGAACTTTATAAAAAAAGAAATTAAAGCTAAGGCTTCCCCCTTTAAGATTTTAATCCGAAAAATGCATGAAACAATTTTTTATCATAAACGGGGTTTATTATTTGAAAGTCAACAAAAAAATGACAAAAAATTGTCGTTTTCAAAAATCGGTGGGAGTTGTAAAAAAAATCGTGCACAATTTTTAAATCGGCCAAAATGAAGCTAAATGTTTCTATTTTTAAATGCCGCAAGGGAAATTTGCCTACATCATTTAACGGCAAAATGGCGCAACAAATAGTATCGGCTCTCTTTTCAATTTTTGTCCGGAAACTTTCCGACGGTAGTGTATGCATCGCATTTCTTCAGATTTTTTATTCCATTTTCCTATAGATTTGCTGAGAATGCTGTTTTTGATGAAAAAATGTTCAAAATGTTTGAAAAGGGAAGTTGATATTCGATCTTTCATTTTATAATTTTAATCCGCCACGTTGATGGGGGATCGAATAATCTTGGGATCGCTATGATTGGCGAGAGGGGGGGAGTGTATTCACTTCGGTATTTTTTTTTCTCATACGTATTTCCGACGTGGTGCGTAGAAACGACTGGAGGAAGTAACTCACGTAGAATATTAAAAGGTTAGAAGTCTCGTGACCGGATCATGGTGATTGTTCAAAACTAATGGGCGGCATTCAAACGACACCCTCTCTTAGCATTTTCATTTAAAAGACATTCAAATATCGATGGTATCGATACGTACACACAGAGGTCAACACAAGACCTAATTAACTGAAAGTTCGTCTAGTTATTCCAAGTTATTCCACGTACTGATAATGGACGAAGATCATATCAAATTTTTGTTGCTTTCCTAATTCGTCCATACATTCGTTGACCTTGGATGACGAAATGACGAGCTTCGCCCTGAATAACTTACATGAAAAAATACGTTTCTTGTCAGAATCAGATTGATAAAAGCATCATCGATCACTAGCTTTTGCTATTCTCTCTCAGAAAGGTTAAAAGAGCGAATGAATAAAAGATTCGTTCAGTTTATTTTACCACAAAAATTTGCAAGGTTCTTGGATCCTCACGAGTATCCACATTTATTTTGTAGCAGCAGAAAAAGAGGTCGCTGGTCCAAGATTTTTATCGTCCAATTTTGTTCTCACTCGAGTTTAAGGCAAGAATTTCAAAAATTTGATTTCGTCAGTCCAAAAAGTTCTACTCCTCTAACTCAAGTTTAACTTTCATGTTTTTGGGAAATCACCTAGGAGTATTGCCCACAGAGGCATTTCTTGGTAATATGAGGATGGGATAGCCTGGACAGAAGAGAGTCAAACGAGGAGGCAGTCAGTTTAGAGATTCGACAAAAGTCGGTTATGTTTTATCCGTTATATCATTAAATGTTTTTCCAATAAAGTAATCGTTCATATTCTTACTCGTGTAATCCGAACAATTATCTCACGATTTCCATCGGTACGCGATCTTATATAGTAATGTACTACCATAGCGCATCTGTACGAGAATCCGTCTGCGGACTTTAGGGAATCAGTGCTGACACATAAGTATCTACATTTTCACCGATTTACTGATTCAGTTTTGAAGCCATCGAAAGCGCAGAAAATGTTTCTTCTCGACACTTGCCAAAAATATATAATATTGAGAAAGTAAAATGAACTGTAGTCACATGTACTCGAAAAGGAATTTTAATTGAATTAAAAATAGATAGAGAATTATTGGAAGTTTATGGACAAATCGATGATTTATGGACAAAACGACGAATCGATCGATGATTTACCAGCTGTTCAGTCGATAAACAATCGCGGTATTAACGGTCAAGATCCTCTTACAATTGATTATTGCGGTTTCAGGATTCAACGAACGGTGAAAAGGGCGTTCGTATATAGTGCGCCTTGTACCGCTAGCGGCCACTCCGGTGTATTGATCGTCCGAGCGAGAGAGACAGACAGAGTCACGAAGCGCACATCGGTTTCGGAGGAGAGAAAAAGTCGAGTGAATAAGACGAGGGAATAGAAGATAGAACGAGAGGCGCGTTCTCTTAGTGATGCAGGCCTACGGATCTCGAGGTTTTCTCTCGTTATCGATCTTAAGGGAGTGACGTGCAGGGAGATGAAGTCGTTTCTGGATCTGTTCTCACTCGTATACGCAAAATTCTCTTCCGATATTTTGTCTCTCGCTTATTCCGTCGTTGGTGCTCATTATCGAACGATTGCTCGAGAACTTTCGTGTGAAAATGAGAAAAAACTAAGATTCGAGGATGACGTGCTGGAAAAATCTTGGGTCAAGATTTTAATCGCTTGGAAAGCTTATCCATCACAATCAATTCCCACTTTAGCCCAAGAAAAATAGCATTTTTTGTTTTTTCCTTGTAAAACGTAACTTAATGAAGCAACGTAAATAAGTTCGAACGGGAATGTAAAGAATAAAAAAATTTTTCCACCACACGTGCGCCGAAAGTTCAACTTTCGCAAATTGAAAGGTTGAATTTTCGGTGCATGTGTAGTGAAAGTAGTGAAGTACATCCACGAGAATGAAATTAGACTACCTTAAACCACGTGCAATTCTACCCTTTTTATCATAGGAAGCGCGTAAATTACATTGTCATATGGGATTTTCATTTTTTTTCATCCAACCAATTTCCTACAAATGGCGGCCATTTCAACTTCACAAGTAAGGAGAAATCGGCCAATCCCGAGTAAAAATACACGGCCCGTCTTGACTTGCTCTGTCTACGAAATTTTTCTTTTTAATACTTGGCGTCAAGACGCTGCCGCGCTTCTAGATACAAAAAAATGAGGGCTTGATCGGTTACTTATTGCGGGGGAAAATTCAATAAAAAACGAAACAAATTGCGTTATTTTTTAAGTTCGTAAAGTCGCAATTTTTCGAGTTACAGCGCCAGCTCTATATGACATAGCTGATATTAATAAGTACTTGTGTGCAAAATCCAGGCATTACCGGATAATTAGTTTTTGCGTAATTGCAATCAGACATTTTGAGTGCCATAATTTGTAAGTGAGGTTGAATGCTCTGGTGTTAGTCTTATTTCGATTTATCGAACGGATTTCGAAAGTAGAACTGTTCAGCTATAAAACGCATCTTTGTTTGATTCAAATGCTGAAAAATAGATGGAAAATACAAGCAAACATGACCGTAAGCGACCAAGTGTGTGCAAGGAGCCTAGTAATGCTGGAAGCATAGAACGGCAGCCACGGGAAAGCTTATATGCATAGTTAAAGAGTCCACGACCAAAATCATGTGCGATAGCAATACGTCCAAAACTGTATTGAATCAGTAGATTTTATCATTCTGAACCCGATTAGGCGGGTAGTATGGCTGCCAAAAATGTAGCGACCGCGTGGGAGGCCATTTCTTCTGTGTCAAAAAAAAAGGCAGTCAGTGTCATAGTAATATGTCTGACAATTGGAATGTACCATAGGTATAGTCATTTCATGACGAAAACACTCGTTTTCGCCTGAGCGCATTTTTAAAAATGTCAAAGAATTTAGCCGACATGCGTCATAGTAGCCCGGACAATTTTTTTTTAAACCTTTCGTATAGCTGTCAGAGTTACTGATAAACTGTTTTCAGAAATTTTTAGAGTCGCCCATACTCCGAAAAGTGGTATTTTATTTTTTCGGAGCTCCATCGAAAATGGTTAGTACATCAAGGAAAAGTAATTTTCGCAAAATTTCAGATTAAAAAAAAAAATTTAGATAGTGCTTAAGGAGCTTCGGTACAGTCGATATAATGTCATGCTAAGCCATGTTAAGAACATACAAGCGTGCTTAGCGCCTTCCCCGCGGCTGCCATTCTACCCCTATTAATCGACTATTTCCTTAACCTTTAATTTGAAAAATACGGCGTAACGAATTTTCGGAAAAAAGCGATTTTTTTCTTTTTTTATTCCTTTTTTTTATTGAATTCTCCTCTTCAAATAACTATTCCAGTGCTAATTTTTTTGTATTTTCATTCTCTACAATTCGTCCTTTTGACATGTTTGCATTTTTCCAGCAACGCAAAGATGCAGTTTAAAAAGAAATTAAATTATTTTAAAAAATTAAAACGAAATGCAAAATTTGAGTAGAAAACTGCAGTTAGTATCTCCGTGTGTGATGACGCCGGTGGTTTTCGGGTTGCATTTTCATCGAAATCTAGTGATTTTTGGAGCTCATTTTCCTGCTCTACTCAGGAATATATTAGTTTCTCCGATACGGTCGTGACTCGATGCGGCTTTCCTGTGGTTTAACGACATTGCTGTCGTTTTGTATGACTATGTGACTGAATTTTCAGAGAGGAAATTATAGTTCTTTATATCATTTCGTTGCCTCAATCATAATCGTGATCCTTTCAAAACGGTGTACTCGGGAGCCCCGAGCGTGTGTTTGCATACCATGGAAAATGAAAGTCATCGAAGAATATAGTATCCACGAGAGTGGATCAGGGGTGAAGAGCGGCGCAGAGGAGAATGAGAGATGACAAGGACACTCAAAGTTTGTACCGACGAGAAATATGATAAAACGAGGATACTGACCCAATCGAGCGTCTAATATATATAAGAGATCTCGTTGGGCTTGGCTCCTCTTGAGTGTCATTGAGCAAGCATTCGATTTGCAAAGCTGTCTCTCATCATCGCTAAAACACTTTTTCATTGTCCGTTTCTCCATTTTCTTAGTTCCGCGTCACCTTTTTTCCAACGAATGCGGAAAAAACCACACGAATTATTCAAATTTTTCTTGATTCCATTGGGCTTTTTCTCGAGTTCGCCCTACGAAATTTGTATGACTGAGTTCCTAACAAACCTTTTTGTTCCACAGAAGAGTGGCAGAGAGAGAGAGAGAGAGAGAGAGCGAGAGCAGGAAGGAGGGGAGGGGAGGGAGCATAATGCAAACGAGGGAAAATGGGTCCGCTCTTGTTGTTATGAAGAGAGAAGAGTGAGCCAGTCAAGCGAACTGGGACGAGCTCTCTCGCCTCAATCCCTATTTCAGCTCGCTCATTTTCTCCTCCTCCTCCTCCTCCCCCCCCCCCCCCCCCCCCCGCCATGACCTCTCTTCGTCGTTTTCACCTTTACGCTGATTTTACAACGGCTTTAGCGCAAGACTTCTCACCAATCTGCTGTTTACGTATCTCTGACACGACTTTCTCGAGCTTTAAAAAAGCCTCTACCCTTCGTTCGATCCGGCTCTACTCTCCAACTGAATATTTTCTTTCTCAAACATACATCGCTCGATTCTTCAATTCTGTCGTTCCATCCGGGATTTTTTTTTCAAGCTATTCAAGATCAGATGAAGATTTTCCCGTCCTCGCGCATTCGATTAATATTGTCTAGCCAAACGCTAGTTATTTGCAGAGTCCGTGAATATAGAAAATGATAAACGAAAAGCATCACAGCGAAAAAAATATCTGACCTGGAACTCTCCAGCAACTGGCGGGACATCGTTACTCCTCGTTGAACTGGTATTCACTCCCGAGTCTCGATTATCTCGACCCCGACAAAGGTCACATGCCGCTTCCATTTTCACTAGATCGTACCCAAAGTACATATACGTGTGAACGAAAAAACATTCACCGACCGAGAATAAACACATGATAGCAAACGAGTTATCGGAGTGTACATCGCGCTGGGGATGCGCAGCATGTATCAACTGGGAATTTATAAATGTGTGCGAGTCGAGAATTACCCTCTCTTCGTTCAATGCATTCTAAGACGAAAAAAAAACGAGTAATCGTGACAAAAACATCGGCACACCGATGTTGTCTCCCTCGCAGAAGCGCAGCGACTGACTATTCACGATTTGTACTACTTCCTTTGAGATCGTTGCCGTTTTTTTTCTCAACAAAAACGGCTTCGATTATCACTAAAAATAATAATAAACTCCATGGTTAGAACTCCTTCTTTCTAAATAACTAAAATCCTGTAATAAATTATTCCTGAGAAAATCTCTCGGATCAGATTTTAAAAAATTCAATTAAGAACAAAAGAATTAGAACGACAAAAGTTCCAGAAAAAATAATTACTAACAGACAAAAATTATGAACTCTATTTGTACTGTAGTGACATTTTTTTTTCTAGCTCACTTCGCCTAATATAGGGGAGTATGAGGCAAAGTGGCCCACTAAAAGTTTTTCCGGTGAGCACAGGGTCATTCACCTATTTTTATGTCTTAAAATTGATTTCATCTTATTTCTCGAAATTCGGGAGAAAAATTTTTTGGGGCAAAGTGCCAACCCCCTCAAAACCCAAAAAACCCCCTCAAATGCGGTGGAAATTCTATAATTGTCAATTCTCGATATACAGCCAGTGTAATTTATTGTTTCTGCATAAAACATGGAGGCAGCGATAAAAAAAATTTTTTTTAATAAACAAGGCATACTAGATAGACCTTCCTTCGGACAGAATGAAGATAAAAGAACGAAAATCATTCGATATATTATGCCCCAATTTTATCGAACTTTTTTCATGCGAGGGCAAATGATTTTTATGACGTATGTAAAGTTAGCATCTCAAGTGTTAGCATTTTACAAATAAACTGTGTATAAAGTGGTATCCCGCATAGTTCTACAGTTCTTGACAAGATTTAACAATAGTACCGTCGATTTTACTATCGCAACCGCATTTTGAAAAAATGAGATGCTAACTTTGCAAAAAAATGTTCCAGGTTCCAGCATCTCAACGAATTTTGAAAAAGTGATCAATTAAGAGTAAAAACCTGATAAAAAATGAAATTTGTTTTGACTGCCACTCATTATTGCCTATTTTTACATGAACAAGAGATATTCTGAAAACTCTGGAAAAAATCAGCAGTAAATCACAAGGACACTTTAGACATATTTACGTGGAAGGTCTGGTTTTTAACAAAGAGCTATAACGCAAGAGAAAACTGAAGATAGTGCAACTAGTCTGAGAAGTAGCATTGCATTTTAGTTAATTTTTTTACGCCGACCAGTTGCTATCTTTTTCAATAGATCTCGAATAACTAAAAAATGAGTGTGCTTTAGACACTTAGGTGCAAACATGACAAAAAACGGCTAAGCGCCTCTTAGCTCGGTTATTATACAGGGTGTACCAAAAACCAATGATAATATTACTGATGGTGACAGGGCAGGTCATGAAGATGCAGAAAACCCAAATATGGCCTCAGTAAAAATTTCATAGTTTCCGAGATAATCGCACTTTTCCGAAATGCTTGAAAATCCCTAACATTAGGCAATATTTTACGAATCACCGTTGATTTGGCTGATTTTTTTTATTTGCTCGATTTTTTAATATTGCTTGAAATCGTGCTATTTATGAAAACCATGAATATTCCAATATTTTTGACATTTTTTATGAATTTTATTTTTTAATTTCTTTCTTTTAGCTTCTTTAACTATTGCATCTTTAACTTTAACAATGCTGTATCCACGATAAGTCTTAAAGTACATTTTGAAATCATTCCATAAATCGATTGAAATTATTAGAAAATACTGGGGGTGTGCGAATAGCGTTTGAATCGAATTGAATCGAATAATGATATTCGATTCGAAATTCAAACCGAATATTCGAATTATTCGAATTATTCATATGGTTCAAATTTCAGTTTTTCCCCGCCGAAGTCGTTTCCAAGGCACAACATTGCTTATGGTTGGGATAGGAAAATATCTTTTGATAGCACTGAAAATACTGTTCTAGTTTTCGAATGAGCTGATCCCATTTCGATCTCCATCGAAGAATTCAGTCGTGGATTCTGACTCAAATTTAATCTGAATTATTTTCGTCATAAGATTTTTTTTCACCTTTCAGATGAAAATCAGTGTGATGAGAACAGTGCGTTTGTTCCTCTTCCATTGATAAATTTCGTTTCATAAATTTCAACCAAGTTCTGTTAAAATAGAACATGAAGAAATGAAGAACTTTCAGCAAATTTCCAAATAAATTGAAAAATGAGGCAAAGTAGATACAAAGAAACGTCGCCTCAGCCCACATATATCGTTTTAATATTTTCAACGAAGTTTCATTGAAATATGTAGAACGTCAAGAAACGAAGAAATTTTAACATTCAAAATAAGTAAAAAAAAAAATGGGGCAAAGTGGACACAAACATTTTTTCGCAAAAAGAAAAGGCCACTTTGACTCATTTTTTTTTATAAAATTCAAATTTTATATAATTTCACTACACATTTGAGAAAATTAATCAAAATCGTCAAAAGAGCCTTTTTTCGAGAGGGAGTCCACTTTGCCCCATATTTTTTTTTTATAGGATATGAGAAATAAATGTGAAAAATTAATTTTTTAATACAGCAATAGTTGACAGAGCGTATATAAACCGACACTAACTTAACTGCTGATGTTGTCCTCTTGCCCCACCATACATATATCCATATTTTCAATAATAATAACTATTCCACGGATTATCTTGAGCTGATAATTTAATTTATTAATCGAAAAAAAAAATCAATTTTCAAAAGAAAAATTTTTTTCCTCCAATATTGAGTTTTTGAAGCATGCATGTTTTCAGCCGAATAACAAAATTTTGGAGATTTCCAATGGAGAAAAAAATGTTCTAAATTTTCGGGGGAGTGTTCCGCTTTGCCCTACCCTCCAGTATGTATATATATAAATGACCGTTTAATTCTATTTTGCATCTCATCAAAAATCGAATTATTCAATTGAAATTAAAACAAATGTCTTAAATTTGTCTTACATAACAAAATATTGTAATAAAAATCATTCTTCAAATAATGATTATATAAACAGTAGCAACAAATTCTTTAAGCAATGATCAAACCAAATAAATACGTTCAATACAAATTTTTCTTTTTCTTCAATCAAATCCTTTATCATTTAAAAAAAATTTTAATTATTCGATTTGATTCGTCTCGAATAATTTGTGAATTCGAATAATTGCACACACCTAAGTTAAAAAAAATCATATGAATGATATTTATCAAATTTTATGAATTCTTATTTGTCAATAATAACTAAGTAATACTGTAAAAGTTTTTTTGAACGATGTATAATGAAAATTCCAACAAACATATGAATAAAAATAAAACTATGTGTGAATCCCAGAATTACTGGAAAAGGAAAAAAATTCTTTTTCGAACATTATTGAATATTTTTCAAAGTTCATAAGGAATGAATATATTTCAGTTTGATAGCTGAGCACTCAGTTTATGATGAAATTCGAATTTTTCGAACTATTCAAATAATTCGATTCGAAATTCGAATCGGATAATTCGATTCGATTCATCTCGAATAATTCGTGAGTTCGAATATTCGCACACCCCTAGAAAATACGAATTAAAATCGAAGTTGAATGATTACACCGGCACACAAAAAAAAGTGGTCAGTACCTAGAACCGGACCCATCAATCTCTACGTATTTTGGCCCGCTGAATCTGAAACCGGGGCCAGATTGGCCAATATACCTCCAAAATTGTGAGTAAATTCTAAAAAAACCACAAAAATGGCGGAAAAACGCTGTTAAAGGCATGATAAAAGTTGTCCTCGACCTTAATCGGGAGTGTTTTTTATGTAGTTTGATGCGCTGAATCTGAATCTGGAGTCAGATTGGCTGATATACCCGCAAAAATTTTGAGTAATCTGCAAAAATTGCTAAAAATGGGTCAAAATCGCTACCATGGGTACGGGAAGAGTTTTATTGATCTAGATCGAATACGCTCTTTTTGTATTTTGATGCGCTGAAACCGAAACCGGACGTCTATTTAACTTATACGTCTCTAAAATTTTTCTTCCATGGAAAAAACCGGCTAAAATTGTTCTTTACGAATTTCGAGCAACTCAAACCGAATCCGGTGGCTATAGTAGTCCCGATCATGCATACTTCCACCGAAGATCGTAAAAAATATCAAAAAATAGCAAAAAAACGTCAAAAAATAGTTTTTAAATGTTTTAAACATGCATGATTAATCTTAAATTGTACACAAAAAGAAGATCTATATATTCTGTATTCAATAAACTAGAAACTGAAAAAAATTGTATAAAAAACTTAAATATAAAACTATCGCAGACATGATTGTTCTTTGGTTTGAATTCCGCTCAATTAATTTTTTTTTTTCATTTTCTGCAAGTAATGTGAGAAGAGAAAAATCTTCATCGATCTTAAACCGTCCTTTTCTTGTAACGGATTCTTTTCTCTTCGAACGACCAATGCAGCAGGTTTCTCTTCCTCTTTCCATCTTCTCTTGTTATTTGTCTCTTTAGCGTTCAGCAAAAATCTGCCATTATATTGATATTCCACCTTCCCTGATACCGATTCTCTATTTCGCTGATGTCTTGATGAAATTTTTATCCTTGTACTTCATTTAGATCTCCAAGGTTTTCAGGAAAGTAGTCGAGGTGGAAGTGTAGAAAGTGCATCAAGCAATCCAAGTTTCTAAAATTTTCCAACAACTCTTCAACTAAATTTTGGTAATTCTCATTGTTCTTATTTCTTAGAAAGTTCTGAGAAACGTTTTTGAAACTTTGCCAAGCTGCCTTCTCAGTATCGTTCATTTTTTTAAATGAAATTTTAGTCTCCAAATAAACTGCGATTTTGTGATCCATTCAAGATACCCTCCTTTAATTTCGCATCACTCATTGCAGGAAAATTTTATCCCAAAAACTGGAAACAATCGCTATATTTGTCCAGAGTTTTGACATATTGATGGATAAATTCAAACAGAACATATACAAAAACGATAAGTGGAGACTCTTCATTGATTCGTCAAAAAGAAGTCTCAAAGCCATTCTACTCCACAATGGAAACACATATGCTTCTATTCCAATAGCTCACTCGACCAAACTGAAAGAAAAATACAAAAATTAAAAAATGGTATTGGAGAGAATAAAGTATTCGGAACATCAATGGCAAATTTGTGGCGATCTCAAAATTTGCACATTGCTCTTAAATCAACAATCGGGTTCCATAAAAAATCTTTGCTTTTTATGTTTATGGGACAGTAAAAAACACTATGTTCGAAAAGGGTGGCCAACAAGAACAAATTCCGATTTAAGCCGTAACAACATCATACTTAATTTAATTCATTTTAACATCATTTTGTATCAAGTTGAATTGAAAATATAAAAATTAGAGTGAATTCATTACGTGCAGTTAAAAAATTCATTGATAATGCCATAAACGTGAAAAAAAAAACGGGGAACTGGAACATTTCAAAAATTCACAACTGACTAACCGACTAAAACACATTCTAAAAATTTCCAGTGTTGTTTGAGTATAGAATGAGGTATATTCCCTGAAAATTTCAAGCCATTCCATTGAGGTACAAAATATTCCCTGCTGTTTGAAAACCACGATTTTTCAAAAATTAAGTAAGCTGTGTATTAAAAGGAACGTGGTAATATATCAATATTCGTGTATTCAGTTATAGAATATACTTAGATGAAAAATGAGAGCCGTATTAAAGCCGTCTATCTGAGAAATTATCGCTATGGCCACGTTTCAAAAATGCGGGAAATTTTGTAAAAATAGTAATTCAAGAAAAGGGTACAAATTCAACTGGATTTCCTTTTGGAGTGAAAAATTATTTTTTTCTCAAAAGTAGAAGGTTCAAGAAGTAAAATGTCACTTTATACGGTCTTTAAATCTCATAGAGTTCGCATGGAAAAATCATGGAAATAGTTAAAAAATAACTTATTAAGAACTTCAAATTTGAGGTAGTTTTTCTCACAAAAAAAAAGATGAACTTTATTACTCCAATGAAATCATTGAATAAGAAGTATCAAGAGACTCGGTGGAGTCTCCGGACAAGTACATTGACAGCCCTATCGTCTGGGCAAGTATTTTTAACACATACTATCTAAACATAATTTGTATCGATCCAATCGATGTCGAATTTTGTGAATAATACCAGAAGATCCTGAAAGTCTGAAAAGAATCGATTTTCTTATAAGTTCTGCCACCATAAAGTAACAAATGACCAGTTTTCATATGATTTTTTTGGATTACAAGCTTCTTAGAACATTTTCATAATGTTGTAATTTGGAGTTATTCAAAGAATACTTGTCCTCCGATTGATATAAATTTTAGTGCTGCACGTAACTCAAGTGGTAATTTTTTTCATTTTATTAGAAAATACTTGGCCTCGAATTGATATCATAAATTTTAATACTGCAAGTAACTTGGATGGAATTTTTTATTAAATTGATTTAGTTGTTAGAATAAGATAAGAAGAATGGGGCATCATTTTTCAAGATGTTTTCAAGCGCAATATTTCGGTTTTTTATTTGAATTTTTTTCACTTTAAAAAATTATTACAGATTTGTATTATTTTTAATGTAATATTTTTTCAAGATTTGTGAATTTTTTTTGAATCATTCTGTTGAAATTATTTACAGTTGGTTTCATAATTTTTTGTTATGAAATTTTTTTTACATTTTTCGTGATATGGTCAGGGATCAAGGGACTATCAATGTACTTGTCCCAACCTTTTTTCCCCTAAGAGAATTTTGGAGGTTTTATATCACGACTTTTTTCTCTCAAGTTTTTCAATCTTGTTCCGTTGGCTATAGGATTTTGATTGAAATTTTCCATATAATCAATAAATACTCGGCCTCAAAGCGATATCATAAATTTTAGTGCTGTATGTAACGTAGATGAAAATTCGTAGGATGGGGCATGAGTTTTCAAAATGTTTGCAAGCAAGGTCTTCGGGTGCTGTAGGATTGTAATATATTGGTATTTTTTCACGGTTTAAAAAAGCGTAATTCTATTAAGTCAGTGTAACAGAATCAACGTATTGCGAGCAACTTCGATGTTTCAATAATTCCATCAAAATCTCCGGTTTTGATCCGCCATATTGGTTCCACCATTTTTTATTTTTGGATTTTGAGCTCGAATTCGTAATCAACTACCCAAAAAACGTCTCTTGCATTCATTGTTTGTGTATTAATTGTTACCTGCATGATTAGGCACAATTACATTTAAAGTCTAAGAACGTGTTTTTTTTTACTGTCGTGATTAATAACATCCTCTAAGTTTAACACAAACCTTTAACCTCTAGAGTCTCTAAAACTTTCAAACCTTTAGAACTCTCAACTCCCGACCATCAAAAGGTTAATAGTGATATTGTATAGTAAAAATTGATTAGGGATGAGAGGGAAGATCTGTCACATATTTGGGACTGCGAAGAATTCAAAAATCCGGTGTCGAGCGAACTAAACGAGAAAGTCGAGAAGACTATTGAGAAAGAGACAGGACGCAGAAAGGAAGGATAGATCAAGTTACTTAAGGGTCCGATAAAAACAACACTTTGGAGTACTGTAGAGAGGTCGGAAGAAAGGTGAAGGAGAGAGAACTAACAGAGTTGAGGGAGGATATTATGGGTGAGTAGGTTTAAGGAAGGGTGACAACAAAGTTGAGAAAAAGAAGGAAGGAGAAAGTTGGACAATAAGCAGGGCATATAGTAACGTATGAGTATAAGGAATGTAGCAAGAAGAAATATGAATGTTTTTTTGTTTTTTAACTTTGGATCGTTGTACTTGGTATGTGGGAGAAAAGAGAAGAGGATGTACATAAGATGTCTTGAAGCCTAAAAGGCAAGAATGGCTTTAATAAATAAATAAAATAGTAACAATTGATCTCCTAACATCCAAAATATACATTTACATTCGTCGTTGTGCGATGAAAACAAATTTTTATTGAAGAAAAATAGAGTGGGAGTAGGTAACATACCAGTATGTCACTGTATGCTTCAAAGAGTTGAGGAAACAAGTTCTGAAAGTTTTCGAAAATCGTTTGAAACGCGGTAGCTCTTGTAAAAGGTCTTGGAGTGAACACTTGCTTTTATAACAGTATGCGTATTTTATGGAAACTAGTTGGACCTCGAAGCGCCTTTTCGAACTATTATCCGTTGATCGTGAAAAATGAATTTTATCTACCAATTTCATCCGTCCGCTGATCTTATTTCAACGTTCCCAGCCTCGGGTCTGAAAGAAAGACCAACATCGTCGCTCGTTATACTCGATTGAATTACGAATATACAGGAACCAATGACTCGCAACATCGATCGAATCTCGCATTAATTAATCGGTTCTCTGAAGCTTCATCGACATCCTCACTCGAACCCTACACGTTCGGTTCGATTTAATTCACACGTTCGTTCATCCCGCTGAATTTATTCCTCTGAATAACCAACATAGCTGCATTTACTATGTGAGGAAAGCCGAAAAGATCTTCTTGTCCATTCTGCCGCCGCCTGGAGTACCGCTACGAAGAAATTCAAGAATTGGCAATTCCATTATTTTATGTAAACAAATAGGAATAAATATCGAAAAAGATTTAATTAACCGGTTGAATCGCTTCCAGGAATACGTAAATCGTTATCATGGACAAAAAATGGGAGCATTGGAACCCCACGTATTTGCACTCGCCGAAGCTTCCTACCGTTCGCTTCAGGAAACCAAGAACAATCAGTCCTGCGTCATATCCGGCGAAAGCGGGGCCGGAAAAACAGAAACGACCAAATTCATACTCCAGTATTTGTGCTCGATAACGAGCAACGTTGACACTTGGGTCGAACAACAAATCCTCGAAGCTAACACCATTCTCGAAGCTTTTGGTAACTATTATTTCTCATTAATACTTGTATTGATAAATATATAAAGGCAAAAAATGGACTTAGCAATTTCAGTTTCATATACAGCCATAGACTAACAGCCGTAAATATGAATAGAAGATCGAATCATTCCAACTGCGGGAAGTACGACTATTTGTATTGATTAATCCATACAAATTCGATTTGCAGGTAACGCAAAAACCGTGCGAAACGACAACAGCTCGCGATTCGGTAAATTCATGCAAGTGTGTTTCGACAGTAAATGGATGATAAGAGGCTGTATAATTCAGGATTATTTGCTGGAGCAAAGTAGAATAACGTTCCAAAGTCCGGGAGAGCGTAACTACCACGTTTTATATCAGTTGGCGGAGGGAGGAATACGAGACAGAGAATTCGCAGAGACGTACAAGTTGGTGCCACCGACAAAGTACAAATATTTGAATCAATCGGGTTGCATAAAGATCGATGGAATATCGGATTCAAAGAAACTGGACGCGTTGCGTTTGGCGTTTAGCGTGTTGCAAGTCCCGACCGAAATGTGCGAAGGTATTTTTCGGGTATTGTCGGCCATTTTGTGGCTTGGTAATCTCAACTTCGAGGACGTCGACGGTGAACGATGTGAATTGACGAAAGAAGATCTCGACATCATCGCGACGGTAGCTCCTCTTCTCGGCTTGCAAGTCGAAGACTTAACGAGAGTCGTTCTCGTTCGTCAAATAAACGTGCGCGGTAACATCACCGAAATTCCACTCAAAGTTCAAGAAGCACGCGAGAACAGACATGCCATGGCAAAAGCTCTCTACTCTAGAACGTTTGCTTGGCTCATCAATCATATCAACAATTGCACCAATCCGGGACAAGATAGCTCCAGGTTTCTCGGCGTACTCGATATATTTGGATTCGAAAATTTTGCTGTCAACAGCTTCGAACAACTCTGCATCAATTATACTAACGAGAAACTCCACAAATTCTTCAATCATTACGTGTTCGCTCTGGAACAGGAGCTGGTAAGAGAAATATTGAAGAACACATCAGTTGTTTTATCGTTTCAAGTCAGTTCCCTATCAACAACTCAAGTTTCATCAACGTTGCTTCATCCAACGTTCAGGTTTAATTAGTCACCGTGACAATTTTCATACGAATAATGTTCCATTCTATTTTCAATAATTTTAATAAATGAGTCGAAAAATAGAAATTTCTTTGCCCGGGTCTCATTGTCAGAGACCGAGTGTCGACGCGTGCCGAGATGTTGTCACTATAACTCCCAATTGTTAAGTTTTCCGTTCGTTTATGTTCTAATCTCGTCAATTTTCAATCAACAGTATCGTCAGGAAGAAATTCAATATTCGCACATAACCTTTACGGACAATACGATGTGCCTCGAACTAATAGAAAAACCGCCGCGTTGCGTGCTGAAGCTATTGACAGAGCAGTGTCACATGCCAAAAGGTTCGGATTTGGCATACCTGACAAATTTGCATGCCGAGTTCGATAGTCATCCCTGTTACGTCAAAGGCGATGATCGTCGGAGATGGGAAAAGGAATTTGGCCTTAAGCATTACGCTGGTTGCGTTACGTACACGGTCGAAGGATTCGTTGAAAAAAATCGCGATGTTCAGCAAGACGTTTTCTTTGATTTTATGTCAAGAAGTACGAACGAATTCGTTCAGGAGATAACGGTTTATCAGGACCTTTTGGGCTGCACGGTAGCACGAGCACCTGGAAACGCAACGACAATGTCGAGAGGCACTTCCAAAGGTAAGCCGACCCTTTGCGATTCCTTCAGACATCAATTGCAAGCGCTCGTTGATGTTCTACAAGCAACGACGCCGTGGTACGCCCGATGCATAAAACCGAACATGGAAAAAAAGTCAAACAACTACGACGAAAAACTCGTCCTCGATCAACTCAAATATCTTGGAATGTTGGATATCATCAGAATACGAAAAGAAGGATTTCCTGTTCACATGCCGTTCCACGAGTTTGTTGCTCGCTACCGATGCCTCAGTCGCAAGACTTTGCCTCACGATGACAAAGACGCTGCTAGGTGTCTAATCGCATGCCAGGGCATCCCCGACACCGAATGGCAAATCGGCAAAACCAAAGTCTTTCTTCGTAGCTATGTTCACGAACCTCTGGAAGACTCCAGAAATCAAATGGTCACCAAAAATGCTATCCTTATACAAAAGGTCTGGCGAGCTTACAGAGTCAGGAGGGGTAAGTTTTTATTTATTAACATATTTCTAACGACTGGCATAAAAATCTGTCGTGAGGACGAGGATATTAAAATTACTAAAATCGCACGAGCACAGGGGGAAAAATTAATTAATTTAAAAAAAAAAAAAAATTATTCCAAATATGTCAAAAAATCCTTCAAACTTGCTTCGTAATTGAATTAGAATACAATGAACTAGGTGGGGATCAAATTTTGGAATGATTAAAATTTCGAACAGCTAAAATCTCGAGTTTATAAACTTCGAATGATAATATGGAGACAGATAGATTCGACTAGAGCTTTGAATGCCGAAAATAAATAAAGCAGAAACTGCAAGGTTCGAAGCACGTTTACATCGAAAATAAAATGTAACAATCGCGCATAGGACGATGACTAAAATATCGATTTTTCGAAGATTCGACTATCACTCTTTTGATTCATAAATTACTACGGTCAGCGATACTGTGAAAATTCACAATTTTGAAAATATAATAACGAAATACCAAATATTACTGAGGTTGAAATACTGAAACACCAAAAAGTCGAACAGTCAAAATAGCGAAACGTTAGAAAGTCGATCGATCAAAATAAAGAAATGCAGTGGAGCTCCAAATACACGCGCGTTTCACTCACTCACTTATACTCAGACCGGTGATCTCCAATTTTTAACATCGCCATTTTGACTTTCGCCTTTTCGAGCTATCGCTATTCCGCATATCCAAGTTTTATAGGCTCGAAAAATTCACTTTCTATTTTTTGCTACTCTATATTCTGGTCTGTCTGTAAAACAATTACTCTCCATTTTGAATTTGAAAATATGAACTTTTGACATTGGGATGGTCTGTTAAAATTGCATTCGAAATGAAAACTATTGAAATAGATATTTTCGGGTAAATACGAATTCAAAGAAGGAATTTTTGATTAAACACCGCAATCTGCTGAATAGTCTCGATCGGGAATAAGAATTTCGAATTACTTATTTTTCTTCAAACTGATATCACAACTTTTAAAATTTCGAAATATCGACCGTTATACAATTCAGTTATTCGACAAATTGAACCCCACCCCAATGAACTTGTCTCCATTCCACTTAATTTAGGGGTTAAAATACTTTGTTATGATTTCACTATTTTTTCGATAATTATAATTCGATTTCGAATGATAATTCGATTGACAGAATATCGACGCGTGAGAGTGGCGGCTCTAAAAGTTCAGCATGCCTATCGTGGTTGGAAACTTCGTATAATGTTTATAAGAAAACGACGCGCAGCGATCGTGATCCAGTCGCATCTTCGGGGAGTATTTGCCCGGGAAGTAGCTGCTGCTTTGCGAGAGATGCGTCGAGTCGACGAAGAGATGCGAAAACGTGAAAGAATGGAGGAAGAACGAAGACTTATGGAGGACAAAAAAACTATCGAAGATAGTCAAAGGTTCGTTTGAACAAAAATTATATATTCGAATTAAAAAGATTTTTTAAACCTGGTTCGTTCAGAACTTTTGAACCATCCTTTGAGACAATACGTTGATGCACTCTTCTCTCGCTCCTAAGACTAAACGAGTATTTCGTTTGTGTCTTGTAGCGCTCAATACAATGGTATTGCCGGAATGGAAGCAGGGTAAGTTGTCGAATTCATGTCGGTCGGCATTATATCACTATCAGTAGAGCAGCCAGTGATCGTAGTAGAACGCAAACAATGAAGTTTACAACGTGTTTTTCATTAATTTCGTTTCAATAAAAATTAAGATTGTTCTTTTCATCGATGTACAAATTCAGTTTCAATCCGATGAAAATTAGCTCTCTTTGGTCCAAAACGGTGTCCTGAAACTTCCTTCTAGTTACGTATGATTATATAGGTATTTGCGAATCTCGTCGCCTCTATTATTGTGTACAGTACCCGCAGGTTTGCACAGCACACACGCTTGTTGGAAGAAACTTTTCGTTTTATATGAGGAATGGACTGTTATTGCATTTAATTTTTCTATTTAATTCATACATCGATAAACGAAAAATCGTTTTATTTATAATTTAGTAGAGGTGCTATGAACGAATAAGAATGATTCATGCACTTTTTTTGTAATTACTTGCCAAAATTAATTTAAATCGGATAGACAAATACTCATTGATAAATACTCAAAATATCTACATGAAAAATAACTGGTAATAATTCTGTGTCTTATTTATTACGTAAAATTGCTCGGCTTGAAATGTATGTTGATCAAAAGCTGGCTGTTTCTAAACGGAAAAATAGGAGAAAGGTTTTGAGGAAATATTGAAAACGGGGAATTCTAGTATGTAATTTGACCATTGTTTTTGGGAAAGCTCACCGATAATTCAAAATATAATTTGATCGATGAATTGACTTTGATAATCTGCAGGAAAGCTCAGGAGGAAATCGCAGCGTTGTCGCAAATGGCTGAGACTATAAATTCTAAAATGGCTGCATCGGAATTGCAGTCAGTGGATCTGGACAATTTATTCTCTTTCTTGTCGGACGTACAATCGACCAAAAGCAATCAAATAATCGAGGAAATTGGTGAGCGTATGGACGAGTTGGTAGAAGATCTTGATGCTGAATTGGAAACGGTTATCCAGCTGGAGATGGAAATGAATGCTCGAGCGGATTCGAAGCTGAACTCTCCGGATGGGATTGCTCAAAGAAACGGTACAACGACAGTGTGTAAGTTGGGACAACCGAGTTTGCCGGAGCCAACGGGACCGCCACCGCCACCACCCCCACCGCCGCTGCCATCACTTTTCAACGACGATTCTTCAATGCCAGATGATAACGAGCCGATCTACGAATCAGTTTTACCGCGTGACGAAAATGGACCGAGCAGTCCGATAATGATGAACAGAAATTCTGGTCAATTGATAAACGGCGAAACATGCGCCTCTCCACCACCCGTCCCAACAAGTAAAATAATTAAAGAAACTTCGATCGGAAGTCCACCCTCGAGGCCGGAATCTCGCAATTCAAATGCTCATCACTCGTACCATCAGAATCATCATCCAAACGTCACAAGTGTGTCTCAACAAAACGGCCAGGATATTCAACCGCATGCAATCAACCAACAACCACAAGTGCAGCAACAGCAACAGCAACAGGTGCCACAACAACAACCACAACAACAACCACAACAACAACAACAACAACAACAACAACAACAACAACAACAACAACAACAACACCAACAACCGATCATCAACTCTGTCTCGCAGCAACAACCTGCTGAACGCGAACAACGTCGCAAATTCCGCGTTGAACGAAAACTTCAAGAGCTTGAAGATAAAAAAGAGATTCCCGAAATTGAAACCACATATCACGATATTGTCGAATTTGCACAAAACTATTTCAACAGCCACGAGAGATCACCTGAGGGCACTATTATGGCCACCCTGACGAGGAAATCACGTGGCAAAAGTGTCGAATTCATTCCTAAATATGAAATGGTCACGTATTACAAAGGCTCCAGCATTCCAAATTCTCATATTCATATGTACGATCCAGATAACGTAAATCTTGCCTGTTCCATCTTTAGGGTAAGCGCATATTTTATTTCTTCAGCAATCCTCATTCCAATCGTTCTTAATTTTTCAACGATTCGTCGACAGAGTAATTTTCACTTGCTTCCTTTACTGTTTTGTAAATATTTATTCGGCTTTAGAAGCTCTAAAGCACCTAACATATCATTTCATTATTTGGTTCCGGTGCAATCCGATCAAAATTTTCTTTTTGTTTTATACAATTCGAAATCGAATTGAAATTGAAGATAATCAGTAACACTGGTACCCCCGTTTCATATTTTATTCGAAAACAATCGGGTCAAAAATTGGATTTTTCTGCAAAAATAAAAACATGAAACTTTCAAAATTCAATATAACAAACAAAACTGATTAATAATCTGCATCCGTTTGTGGATTGATCCAGGATTTGTGCAAGTACCTTCGTGGAGAAATGAAGTTGGATCAAGAAATAGCAACGATTCAATCGATAATCGGCTACGGTATAGAGCGCGAAGAGCTTCGGGACGAGATTCTCGTGCAATGTATTCGTCAAGCAACTAACAATCCGAATTTGGAATGGGCTGAAAGAGTCTGGCTTCTGCTCTGTCTGGCGATTGTTGCTTTCCAACCGAGCAAGCTACTCTATAAATATTTCGTTTCATTTCTCAAGAAGAATCTCGCTCTTGAAGGGAAATTGCGTCAATACGTCGAGTGGTGCGTCGATAATTGCAAGAATATGAAAGTTTCGTGCAGACAATTCCCACCGTCAACTGTGGAGATTGGAGCGATGCGAAGACTCGGCACGATCGTTTGCCGATTTTTCTTCCTCGATGGAAGAACAAAAGCTATCGATGTTCATCCGACCGACACGGCGGCCGATGCTGCAGCAAAACTGGCCGAAAAATTGGGTTTGAGGTCTTTGGAAGGATGGGCGATTTATCAAAGTCGACCGGACGGCGAAGAACACGTTCGAGCACACGATTATCTTTATGACGTCATTGCCGCATGGGAAGTGTAAGTAATATTTCAACAAATTTAATTTCCAATGCTTGTTAGAGATAATCAGAAATTATGGGAAAAAAAAACAAAAAATGAGGTGTTGTGAACAATTTATTTAAAACATTCCAGTATATCAAGAAACAGTTTTTTCTCGCAAATTCAAGTCCAACCGATAGTATTCTATAATTTCGAACGATTTTTTTTTCGTTACTTTTTCAAAATGAATTTTTTCTTCACTCAGACAGGCATTGTTGAATGTACGAATTTTTTCTAATGGGAAATGAAGCAAAAATCTAATTGTAAATAGAATAGTGAAATGAAATACCATACGGAAGTGCGCTCTGATCTTTATCGGAATCTATACATATTTTTCTGCTCTCGTCCGTCGCTATTAAAATTTCGAGCGGTTGAATTTTCACAACAGGTCGATTGACCATTTACAGTAAACAGTGCAAGCTCAATACCTCTCAGTCAAGCTTCTCAACCCTCAGGCGGGGCAACAACGCAACTTTAGGCAGCGGCGACAATCGCTTTGTCTTCAAACGCCGATTATTCCGGAATACCCGAGAACTCTCACAAGATCCCGTTGAAGTCAACATGCTGTACTCACAGGCTGTGTACAACGTCGTCAAAGTAAGAAAATTATCAGTAAAACAAAATTTTTTCATATATACCATCGATCCTTTCAAAATGAATGAAACAACAATAGATCGGATTATTGTTATTTTTTTTCTTACAACTCGTTTTTCAAAACGAATTCAACGAAATGAAGCGGATTGTACGACCAAGGGATCGGTCGAAAAAAGTACAAAAACGACCGAAATTGGTCGTTTTTCGGTTGTTTTCGGTCGTTATTGTACTTTTTTTGACCGATGCCTAGTGGATTGGTCGTACAATCCACTAGGGAATTTTTGTAATTTATTAATGTTCCAAGTGGAGAGAATCGTAAATCTAAAGTTTAAATGAGTCATAAAATGTATGAAGTTGAAAGAAAAATATTTTCCAGTGCGACGATTTTCCGGTGTCGGAGAAAGTTGCGTTGCAGCTCGCGGGTTTGCAGGCGCAGGTATCGCTCGGTGACCCGAAGGACAACGATCGTCTGGACTATTACAGTGAGGTGGATAGTTTTCTGCCCTATCGGATAAGCCGAGCTCGCGGAGACGATGTGTGGGTACCAATAATCGCACAGGCTCACAAGCAATACGGTGCTGGTCGTTCAGAGCTCACAGCAAAAGTGCTGTATCTCTCTTGCGTAATGCAGTATCCGCTTTACGGTACAACCATGTTTAACGTGACGTATCGCGGTTATTGGTCATACGGTAATCAATTGATATTGGGAATAAGTGCGGACGGTTTGATGCTGATTAAGCCGGACGACAAATTCGTGCTGTCGGAATATCGTTATCAGGATGTCGAGAGCATAATGTTAGATCCGAGCGATTCCTTCATAACGCTTTCTCTGCTGAGACACAATCCCGATAGTTCGCACAAATGTTTTGTATTTGAGACCCCACAGAAAAATGAGATCGGTAGTTTGATTGTAAGTTATTGTCCGGTGCTGGCCGGTTGGATAACGGAGAATGAGGCCCCAACGAAAAAGATAAAAGGCATGACGAACGAGGACCGCGTTCGGCTTTATCACAATCTCGTTAATTGCCGACGAGTTCTCGTTGATTCGGAAGCTCTGAGAAAACCACAGGATTCGGGTGGCGGTTTTCTGCGCAATACGCTTAGAAGATTGTCCAAACATAGGATCGAGAAATTGCGTCAAGAACACGGGAGCTCAGCGGACCACGGCGAAACTTACAAAGGCTTCCCTCATGTTTATTGGGCTTTCAGCAGACAAACGATACCACAGAGCCTGACCAAATTACCCGACGCCGAGGAACAAATAGCTCTTAGCGTTTTCCAACTCATCTTGACATATGCCGGACTCGGACAAAACGGTGACACCGTTCGCCGGGTCGAGGATGAACATGTCAATCTCATACAAACAGTCATGGAACGATGTATGAGGAAAGAAAATTTACTCGGTGAACTTTATCTCCAACTTATAAAACAAACCACGGATCACCCCGATCCAAACAGCCGCGTTAACCTTCGCCACTGGGCGCTCTTGTCACTCGCTTGTTCCGTCATACTTCCTCCACAAAAAATCATAAGAAAGTATCTAATCGCTCATCTTAAACGTTGCGCTAGCGATTACGTCACCGAAGAAGGAAAATATGCAAGATTTGCCGAAAAATGTTTGACCAAAACTCAAGGCACGAGGAGACGTCAATGGCCACCCAGCAGGGAAGAAATCATGTGCACTATCAACCGAAGACCCATTTACGCTAGATTCCACTTCATGGATGGACAGTACCATGCTGTCGAGTTCCATCCCTCGGCCACTGCCAGAGACGTCATGGAAATTATCAAAGCCAAAATCGGTCTCGAAGAATCAGCAATGGGTGTGTAAATAGTGTACATTTTTTTTCAATTTGCCGAATTTTTCAATCAATCAAAGTCAATCAGAATCATCAAAATGGATTTATGGTGTAAAAGTTTATGGAGTATCAAATTGATACAGGAAAAACATAACTTGTGATTCGACATCGTTTCGAAGCATTTTCCTGTACGAAAATTAACAATTTAATAATTGCACAAAAAATAGTTTGAGAACTAAAAATCAACTTTTTTCTTGAAATTATCGATATTTACTTTTTGAATCCAATTATTTATAATAAATACTCGTCCCTCAATAGTGTTTTTATTATCCGTTAAAGGTTATGCAATTTATGAAGTGCTTGGTTCAACGGAAAGGTCTCTTGTGCCAGAGGAAAAAATAGCTGATGTTATGTCGAAGTGGGAACGTTACAGAACTGCCAGTGTTACCCAACAGGGTAATCAACCACAAAGAAAACACGGTCACCACCTGTTCCTCTTTAAAAAACATCTGTTCCTTGACCAATACATGAATCTCGACGATCCAGTCGAAAAAGAACTTTTATATCACCAAGTGCTGCATGATTTGCGAGCTGATAGATTCCCCATTACCGAGAAAGAAGCGGTAAGTTAAAACTTGATTCAACATCTCGTTTACTGAGTTGAGTAAATAAAAAAAGTTGATTATTTTCTCACAAACAACGATTGCTCATAAAAAAATCTTCCGTTTCATTTTCGTCTGAAGCCCTTAACACCTGAAAATTACTTATTCAACTGATGATTCTTTAATTTCGTTTCAGATGATGTTGACTGCGCTTCAAGCACAATTAGAACTTGGTGACTGCGAAGAGGGACCAATGCCACAAGAATATCGAACAATATCTAGTCACTGCCTGCCATCAAGACTCGTACCAAACGTTTGCCTCGACGGTGTTCTCCAACATCATCAATCGTTACGGGGTATGACACCGCCCGAGGCCAAAAAAGCTTTTCTCAATCTTATACAATCTTGGCCACTTCACAGAGCCACGATATTCGACGTTATGCAATCTTTCACCTCTAACTGGCCGAGAGTATTGTGGTTGGCTGTCGATCAGCAGGGACTCCATTTACTTGAACACCGATCAAGGAACGCTTTGTGCACTTATGAGTACAGCAGTATATTGAGCTACAGCCCAGCTCTTAGTTGCCTCATGATTATTACCGGCACTGATAAAAAACAAAGCAAAGTTATTTTGACCACGTCGCAGGTAAATGAATTATTGGTGTTTTTTTATAATGAAGTCGGGGGTTGAACGAAATGAGAAACGTTCGGAAACCAGGAGTGTGGGATCTGGTGTTGTTTTATGCGAAAGTATAATGCTTTTTTTTTGCATGAAAACATTCTGTGGCACATACAAATTTTAGCGATATGTCTTTTCATAAATACGAAGTCATGTTTATCGTTTTCATAAATTTCATTTTTAATTTCTTTTTTCATGTGCTGTGTAAATCTCCTCAGCTCATTTCTCGAAATTTGCCTTTCCAGTATCAGCCTCATGTTATTTAATAAAATCTGATTACATTCTGAATAAATAAGATTAGAAATTACAATAAATCAGCACAAATTCAAACTTAAACTAAAATAATCGCCTAATCCGTACCAGCAGTGAGCTGTAATTACGTGAAAATTATTTGCTGCTTTAAAGTTTCCTGCATTGCTTTTGTTTTTATAAATTTCAACATTCCACGATTGAGCAACGAGAACTCAAATGTTTAACTACATTTCAAGCTCATATAAATTGCATTCTTATTACAGGCTTGTCAAATAGCTAATTTGATTCGCGAGTATACGGAAGTACTCCAATCACCGATTGAAGTCCCGAAGAGAGACTCAACGATAATACAACATATAAATCAACATCAGCAGCTGCAGCAACAGCCGCCGCCGACTAATGGTATATCCGCTCAACAGAGCGGAGGTCGGAAACCGCGACCAGCATCAGTGCTCCATCGAGGAGCACCGGTAATACAATTGCAGGCTAGTTAAGAATCGAATTAAGTACGCACAAATTAATAGCGTGTTATCTAATCGAAGCGAAAACCAAAGGGGTCTTTTTAGGCGAGACTGAATGAACCCTCACCGACGATAGCCTATACATAAATGTATATATATATGTGTGTTCGTGTACATATGTATACAGTAGAAGCTTGTTGAATCGCATTATTCAACCAATTTAAACATTAAATCGAACGAAATTGCGAATATTTCGCCCACAAACATTCAACTCGGTCTCCGTTGCGTTTTCCTTGATCGTCCTCTCATAACATTTCTACTGTACATATAGATACGAAAACACATATATAAATTTCTCGAATTGTCAAGAAGCTGTTGTGAACGTAGCTCAACGCATGAAGATTATTCGTCTAGGTTTTTCCTTCCAATATTCATTGTTACAAGCAACTGATAAAGACGACGATCATCATAGTAATAACAAAAACAACAACAACAAGAACAACAACAACAATAATAATAATAATAATATAATAATAAGAGCTTCTATGTATTTTAATTCCAAGCTCGCATTTCACAATACGTTAAAAAAAAAAATAAGATAAATACGAAACTGCCATAGAATCCCTAAAGACTTGTGGACGGAAAATAATGTTGAAAGAAAACACTGATTAAAACGAAAAAACCTTATACATAGAAAGGCTATGTAAAATTGTTACATGGACACGATCAGACAACTCGTTGGACTAATCGTTAACGCTCTAGCTGGTTCAGGGGACAACATGACACCCTGAACATTAACGCACATTCGTTCTTTTCGACGTTTTTATATTCGATACTTTAACCGGGTAAGACAAGAAAATCGGATATTTTGTACAAATTTGTTGATTGATCGATCGGTTTGGAAATCAACGAGTTTATTTAAGTGACATTTTTTCTGTCTTTTTTCAAACGTTTTAACTTTGTTCGGATTCGGAACATCGAACTTTGTTACATAGACTTTTTCATTAACGACGCTTTTTTTGAATGAAACTCAATAGGTTGTAACACTATTTAAATGTCAAATATCATACAATATATTTAAATCAATAATATGTTTATTGTTCTTAGACATGAGAGGGTAAATACTCGTTTCTTGAGTACTTCGCCCAGATGGACAGTTCCTTCGATCTTCTTTTTCGAACTTAAGATATTCGTGACAGATTTAGCTACTGTGAATCATAAGTATATTTACCCCAAAAGCGAGTCTTAAATTAAAGCTCTGATTGTAACTCCGTCTTAATGCGGGATGATCAACATTAATAATTCAATTATTGATGCCTTGATGCCTTCATTGCTTCGGCAGAATTTCTTCATTTTGTACCTGCTTTCGTAGGCAAAGCGATTGAATCTGTAAATTATTTCCACGAGAAAACGAAAAAAGTTATTCCAATGATTGCCATGAATCATTTCAAGCACAATTTTGGTTTGCGGAATCCTGTAGATAATAGAAAACGGATTGAAATATGAAATTTAAAAAATAAATACTTCAACTCATTGAGCCATACAATCCGATTTAGTTGACAGAGACTCGACCGTCCGAATTGAGATTGTTGAGATTTCCAGAAACTCGTGTAATTTTTTAGCTTCTTTGAATGAACGTTTTTCGTAGTCATCGAATAGAAGTGAAATTGGAATGAAAATATAGAAGTAGTGAAACAAGCGCGAATAGTTTTTACGAAGCTGAAGGCTTTGAAAGCATTTTTTTCACGTCCGGAAATCAAAACAGGCGCCTTTTACATCGGAAATGAATAATAATTTTGGTTGTCCCCATTTGTTCGTCTGTATATATGATATGATTATTCAATTGATCGAAATCCATTTATAAAATATCATGAAATTTCAAACAAGCTAGAGAAACACTGAAACACACACCTCATAAAATGTATTGTTTGTAATTTATTTTATTCATGAAAAACAGAAAGGAAATAGCGATCGTTCGACATGAATATCATTTCAGAAAATGTTCTTATGTTACGAGTTGATACTAAGGATGTGCTTTGAGAGACAAAAAATGTTTGACGAATTGTCGTACACGTGAGGCATGTGTGACAAGGAATAGTAGTTTATTTGCCAATTGGATGTATATTCACTTCTCTCTTTCTCCGTTTCGTGTTTTTTTTTTTTTTTTTAACACGTAAAGTATTTATGTTTATGGGTTGCGAAGACCGACGTATGAAGACAGGGAGTGAATGAACGAGCGTGGTTTTTGTACATAAAAGTTTAAGTCTCAGACTGATCACAGTGATGAATTATGAATTACGTTTTTTAATTACTTTTTAATGATTTACGCATAACCAGACACCCATCAGGAACTTTGTTGAAAAGTTTCACGCGATTATCAACTTTCTTGTATCGTTTCCAATACTTCGTGATTGACTTCATCATAGTTCTGTATGATAAAATTTTGTAATAATCTTCGTAGCTAGACAATCTTGAATTCTATAACTTTGTGCGAATGTCCAAGTTATGGGTCTTAATGTGGACTTTGTAAGCTAGTTATTTATCGAACCACGCGAACCATGACTTCTCGAATCTCTATGATTTTCATTCTCATACTTATTTTCAAGGAATATATTATATATTATTTATGGAAAATTGTTAATATTATAAATAGATTTTTTTTCTATTTACAAAATTGAGCATTTCCTGGAACCGACCTCTAACTTCTGACTCGTATTTCTGGATCATGCTGAGTCTGCTTTTGCACAAGATTTTTATTTGATGAGAAGATGGTTAATGAAATGTCATAGTGCCACTAGATAATGAAACAAATGAACATAAAAAAAATTCACCAAAAAATGCAAATTTTTTTTCTTATGCAATTAAAAATTAACTAATATCTTTACAATGCTTTAAGCTACAGAGTTCCGAGAGGTCGCGATCAATAGAAAAAAAGAATTTCCAATACGTGAGGTTCCAGTATCCTCTGAACTATTGTAATTATTTTAAATGGCTCCTGCAAAAAGTCTCTGGGAGTGGATTTGCTTTCTTAAGTGCACTTGTTTCTGAGTTGCTACCGCGTCTCTAACAATGATAAGGTACAATGTCCGAACGCACCTTTGGAACGAGTATGCTATGAAATTTTTGTTTTGAACGTATGATGATTCGACATGTGACCACAGATTTAGGCCATTTTTCGATATTGACTGTGAGTACTACGAGCACGAGTATTTGGTATAGGGCTTATAGTACTCAATGTTAATATCAGAACGCACTCTTAGTGTCAATGTAATAAGCGTATGAAATCCGCACATATGCGTGCGCGCTTGTGTTTGATGAGTTTTGTTTGCGGGAACAAAAGAAACGAAAGAGAATAAAAGGAAGAATCGTATTTAAATGAAAAGAGGGCGAGAGCATTCAACGTTAAATGATACGCGAATTGAAAAGTGCTAATGAAAACGGTCGCATAATCCTGTAAGTTATGCGTCGCGTACGTACGTAGTTTAAGTTTAAAGAAATTATTGGTTGAACCATGTTATTGAATATTATATATGAAACCGAAAAATTGTGAAAAGAATAAATAAAAACGACATAAGACTCTGTATATAACTGTATACAATACACGTGATACCGCACTCAGCAATGAAATCCGTTATGCGGCGTTACTTTTACATCCTGAACCCTGGTATTTCGCCGATTGCGAGAATTTCGTGCTCATGAACTAAAAAATCAATAAAACAATTAATTACACCGGCATACAAAAAAAAAGTGGGCAGTACCTAGAACCGGACCCATCAATCTCTACGTATTTTGGCCCGCTGAATCGGATCCGAATCTGGGGTCAGATTGTGAGTAAATTTCAAAAAACCGCAAAAATGGCGAAAAATCGCTGTTAAAAGCATGATAAAAGTTGTCATTGCCCTTACTCGAGGGTGTTTTTTTATGTAATTTCATACGCTGAATTTGAATCTGGAGTCAGATCGGCTGATACATTTCCAAAATTTTGAGCGAATTCCAAAAAACCGCAAAAATTTCGGAAAATCATTGTTAGAATCACGATAAAAGTTGTCTTCGATCTTAATCGGGAGTGTTTTTTATGTAATTTGATGCGCTGAATCTGAATCTGGAGTCAGATTGACTGATATACCCGCAAAATTTTGAGTAAACTGCAAAAATCGCTAAAAATGAGTCAAAATCGCTACGCATGGGTATGGGAAGAGTTTTATTAATCTAGATCAAGTACGCTCCTTTTGTATTTTGATGCACTGAAACTGCAACCAGGCGTCTACTTAAAACTCGTACGACTCCAAAATCTTGCTTCCATGGAAAAAACCGGCTAAAATTAATCTTTACGAATTTCGAGCAACTCAATCCGAATCCGGTGGCTATAGTAGTCCCGATCATGCGTACTTCCGCCGTTTTAAACATTAAAAAAGATCTATATATTCTGTATTCAATAAACTACAAACTGGAGAAAATTATTGTATAAAAAACTTGAATATAAAACTATCGCAAGCATAATTGTTCTTTGGTTTGAATTCTGCTTAATTGATTTTTTTTTTCATTTTCTGCAAGTAATATGAGAAGAGAAAAATCTTCATCAATCTTAAACCATCCTTCTCTTGTAATAACTGATTCTTTTCTCTTCGAATGATCTATGCAGCGGGTTTCTCTTCCACTTTTTCTCTTTAGCGTCCAGCAAAAATCTGCCATCATATTTATATTCCACCTTCCCTGATACCGATTCTCCATTTCACTGATGTCTTGATGAAATCTTTCTCCTTGTCCTTCACTTTAGATCTCCAAGGTTTTCAGGCGAAAGTAGTCGAGGTGGGAGTGTTAGAAAATGCAGTTTGAGATTCATCAAGCAACCCAAGTTTAAAAAATTTTCCAACAACTCTTCAACTAAATTTTGGTAATTCTCACTTTTCTTATTTCCCAGGAAGTTCTGAGAGAAAACGTTTTTGAAATTTTGCCAAGCTGTCTTCTCAGTATCGATCATTTTTCAAATGAAATTTTCGTCTCCAAATAAACTACGCATTTGTGATCCATCAAATATACCCTCCTTTAATTTTACATCATCGCAGAAAACTTTTCTCCCAAATACTTGGAAACAATAATCGCCATCTTTGTCCAGAACTTTGACATATACTGCTTTATAACAAAAGAAAAGCTTAAAATGTAAAGTGGTGGCAGCAGATATTTTCAATCATAAGCTACAACTATAAGAAGGAAGTGAGGAAGGGATCACAAGCCATACTACAAGTCAATTTACTCGGAATAACCGCATTTTCGAAATAGTGCTTTTTCATTTTTAGATTAGTTTTTTATTCGACGTTTTCGAAAACATACTTATTTACAATCGGTAAAATAGAACATTCATTTCATAATTAAGAAATTAAAATCGATTTTACTGCTATCTATGTTCAGCCATCATTCACCACGTGTTTACTTGAGAGTCGTCCATGAGTCGTTCGTCGCTGCACCTATTCACTCACACCCTCTCACGTTTGATCTTTAGGTTTGGTAACGACTGGTAACGACGATGCACGCAGGCACCGCACCGCACCGTTGAATGAATCAACAGCGAACGCGAAAGAACAAGAGAACACTATAAGAACAAGGACTAAGAAGTTAAAACAGCTGATTGTCTTGTATCATATGTGTTCTGTGACCGACGATAATTCATTCAATACGTAGACACGTAAGCATCGTTGCTCAAACTTGATGTGTCAAAAAAACAATCTAGAACACAATCGACAGAGAAAAAATATCATTTTCGAAGGAACTAATGGTTCCATTTGTAAATCAACTATGTTTTAATCGGATACAATTTGCAAAAGCAGATATATTCGAGTTGAGAAAATGACGCAACAACTTTGCGGGAATAAACCGGACGCGTAAAATGTACACGTATACGTGTTTAATTAGACAAGACTTGGCGTTTTATCGAGAGAATAAAGTAATTGGTGCGTGTGTGAGATAAATGGTTAAGACGCAAATATCGATATTCCCCGATAAAAAATTTAAAAAAAACACTTTTGTGAATAGCAGACGTTTTTCATATATATTACAATCTTAATACGTGTTATGTATTTGAATCAATAATCAATGAAACATGAGGCGAATATGGGGCACAGTGCTTGTTATATTTCTCGCTTTGGCTGTACATTCAACGAGCGTGGTGGATACTCCGGAAGAAGAGGATGCAAGGAAGAAGGTAGCTGATGATTCAACGACCCGAGATAGCAAATTCTCCGATGAGGATTTAGATGAGACAATTCTCGACAATCTTAAACATCTCTTTCAACAGCTCAAAGAAATTAAGGTACTTCACGACTCGATGATGAAGCTTGTACCCGCTAGTGAACTTTTTACCAATGACAAATCGCTCAAGGATAAAACGAGTGATTTGCAGAACAAAGATCGAGTTAACGAGGAATCCTCTACCGATGGCCTTACCAAGAAAGAAGTTTGGGCCCAGATCCTTGAAACTGCCAAGGCTGCTGGGATCGATGCATTTTCCACTCTTTCCAGCGACGATACTTCTGCAAACTGGGATGCTAACAACCCAAGGGAACAGGTTACAGTTGAACCCTCTAAAGAAGAGCCGCCAGAACCTCTGAGTCCTGAACAGCAAGAAGGTTGCAACAAATAATAATTATTTTTCAATTTTTCATTCTAAATATGTTACCTCAATCAGTTAAGTCATATCAGTTATGAATCATGTAAAATGTTTGCCAACTTCTTAAACTCAAATAACCAACTACTTATGGAATTTTCTGACATCTTAGTTTACAATGAGGAAAAATTGAAATAATGGATAATTCAATTTTTACAGCTGAAGACCTCTTTAAAAAAGCCCAATATCTATTGAATGCGACAAGATCGTATAAAGTAGAAGCTTATAAGCTTCTTAGCGCAGCAGCAACATTGGGTCACAAAGAAGCAAGGTCAATGTTGGCTTGGGCCGAATTGTTGGGAACACAAACAGGTTATGCTTCATCACTTGCTGGAACAACGCAGGATATTCCAGCTGCTCTAGAAACGTTTAAAGAGCTGGCGGACACAGGTCTACCATCCGCGCATATGGGAATTGGTTTTTTGTATTCAATGGGACTGGGTGGATTGAATGTATCCCAAGCAAAAGCTTTGCTCCATTATACAGTAGCAGCACTTGGTGGTGACACGCGAGCTGAAATGGCATTGGGTTATCGTTACTGGGCAGGTATATCAACGACTGCTAATTGTGAGAGAGCACTCGATTTTTACAGACGAGTAGCCAACAAAGTTGCTGAACAAGTCTCACTGAGCGGAGGCCCAGTTGTTCAACGTGTGCGTCTACTCGACGAGCAGGAAAATCCTGAATATAATTCCGGTATTCTTGATTACGACCTCATTGAGTACTACCAACTGCTAGCACAACGTGGTGATGTACAAGCACAAGTTGGTCTCGGACAGTTACATTATCAAGGCGGACGTGGAGTACCCCTCGATCATCAAAAAGCTCTTGGTTACTTTCAGCATGCAGCTGATGCTGGTAATCCCATTGCAATGGCTTTCCTAGGAAAGGTGACAAAAGTTTTCGATCTTTATATTTTTAACACTAATATTCTATCAGAATCTTCTTAGATAAATGTTTTAGCACTCGCTAAATATTTCGGCATACTTTAACGATTAAACCGAAAAATTTGTAGATCTATTTGGAAGGGAGCGATATCGTTCAACAAGATAACGAGACGGCCTATAAATATTTTATGAAAGCTGCTAGACTCGGAAATCCCGTCGGTCAAAGTGGTCTAGGGTTGATGTACCTTTACGGGCGAGGTGTCGAGCGCGACACCGCCAAAGCTTTGCGATATTTCAGTCAAGCTGCTGATCAAGGTTGGGTCGATGGTCAACTTCAGCTCGGCAACATGTATATTAGTATGTAAAACAGTCAAAATTTATTCGTAATGAAGATAATGAAATAATAGAAAATTGTAAAATGCAAAGGTCAAATGAGGGTAAAGGGTCACTTTATAAAAATGTATATTATAAAAAAAGGTGGAACTGGCGTGCGAAGAGATTACAAGGCGGCCAACAAATACTTCAATCTCGCAAGTCAGTCCGGGCACGTTCTTGCTTTTTACAATTTGGCACAGATGCACGCGACGGGTACTGGAATGATGAGAAGTTGTCCCACGGCGGTAGAGTTACTGAAAAATGTGGCTGAACGCGGAAAATGGAGCGACCAATTGATGGCCGCTCACACTGATTATCGAGAAGGTCGAATCGATCAGGCATTCATCACGTATGCTTTGCTAGCAGAAATGGGTTACGAAGTTGCTCAGAGCAACGCAGCATTTATCTTGGATCGGGGAGAAACGACTATCCTCCCTCAAGAAGAGGGTTTAGTCACGGCATTGACCCTTTGGGCTCATGCTGCTGCTCAGGGCTACTCCGCCGCTCAGGTTAGTTCACTTTTATCGATTAATCAAATAATTTGCAATGAACATATATCGATTGTTAGGAAGAAACTGTTGAATCCACATATTCGAGTAAAACACATTGGAAAATTTGATGTAAAAAAAATTATAAATTCGAGTCTGAATCAGGGCGCACTTGATGCTCATTTCGATATATCATTATTATGATCAACCTGACTGTTGTACGCTGCTCAGGTGATTCCCTGATGTACCAACAAAATTTATTTTGTCATCAAAAACGGGAACCGGCTCAACTGTCAGTAAATTTTATATCTAATTCCGTTCCTTTTTGTTTTTACGCTTGCAAATAGGTGAAACTCGGTGATGCTCATTATTATGGAAGAGGAACTCGTGTCGATTATAAGGCAGCAGCGAGACAGTATCGTTTGGCTTCGGAACAGCAACACAACGCCCAGGCAATGTTTAATCTTGGCTACATGCACGAACGCGGCCTCGGCTTGACGAAGGATCGACATTTGGCTAAACGATGCTACGATCTTGCTGCTGAAGCGAATCCCGATGCAAAAATACCCGTTGCTCTAGCTCTTGTTAAACTGTCTCTCCTTTCTGGTCTCAGTTACGTCAACGAATTCAGTTTTATTGAACATCTCGACAAATGGGATCCGAATATCGTGCAAAATTGGGATTTCTATCTCATAGGAATTCTCACGGGTCTCCTCAGTCTCGTTATTTACTTCCGTAGACCTCAGCCGCCTCCTGGGCGAGCAGGTTTCAATGTACCACCGGTAAACTAATAATTGACGGGAAGTAATATGTTTCTTTGAAAAATTGTGCGGATGACCACTCGTCATCGACAGAATCGACTCACTTTCTGCGTTTTTCTCACTTCATAATCGTTAAAAACTACTCAGAACTTCCATTATCCTCAACTTCAAATACACTTCTAATTTTTTCTTATTGTAATTATGATACATTACAGTGAATTTGTGTAAAAAGAGTTTAAAAATGACTATAAAAAGTATATAAACGATTCGAGAAGTCAACAAATTAAGTGATGGAAAACTGATAACTCCTGATATTTCAAAGTTTATTACAGATTGATGTTTTATTATTTGTAATGCGCATTGGCACAGGGTTTTCCATATTTTCAAGAGCCGAGTTTGCAAGGCTCTAACATCACTAGAGTATCTCATTTGCCCACCAGTTTATTTTCTAAACCAAAACATAGAGACTAAAAATATCACGGAAATAAATGTGTTGAACAAAAAATTCACAGTTCGCATCAGTAAATTTTCTCCAATTTCGTCGTGTTTCTCCTCGTGCGCGCTCCTTATTCGCTAATGAGGACAACGGTCAAATAAGTAAATTATTTAAAAGCTTATTAGCATCCGTTATACCGCCTATTCAATTAACGCGCGAGAATATGAAATCGAATGAAAACTCAATGTTCAAGTCGAGTGTTTGATTCCGTACAAAAGATACATTTGCGCCGTTTTTTTGCAAAAGTTAATATTCGCCGCGATCACTGACAATGAATAAGCGTCAAAAGAGTCAAACAGCCGACTACCAAATAGGTCTTAATGACTGAAACGTTTGTGTTATTTATACTCGAGCAGAAGAGGGAAGAAGAACTGTTGAATTAAAAGTATAAATACTCTGATGTATATAAATATGGGCAGATCTGGTATAACTAAAATCTGCTGATCCATGAATTCATTCTGAGATGTTCGTGAGGCAAAAATTACTGACTTGAGAATAAACGATGCAAGCTTTTGCGTTCATATATGTGATTTATAATGCATGTATGTGATTTATAGTGCGCCGGTCGGTACCAACCGGCACATAAATAAATTGTGTGTAATGCAAAATATAAAGATGAGATATTTGCAACTTTTGCGCCTGTACGCATTTGTTTTCTCAACTTTGCGCACATGCGTGCTTTCGCGTGTCCATTTACGCTCTCAAAAATGTTGAAAACAAAAAGAAAATTACCATAGAAACAAGGACCACGATTATCGAACGTAACAACCACCAGCTGCTGCTGCTGCTAGTAGTAGCAGCAGCGCAGCGAGGAGCGTCGTCCGTTATAAGCTGAGACACCCGGTACAAAATTCGTAAATGAGGCAGTAAACATTTTTTGTAAATCAGTGAGTAAAATTCGTGAGGAGGACGAACAGGTTATATTTTCTCACGTGGCTATATTGATAAATCAAGTTGGCTGCGACGATTGACATGGGATGAGAAATTAATTAACAAAAAATGCCTAAGAAAAAAAAAAAGGGACCTGATAAAGAGAAGAAAGCTAAAAAAAAATCGATCCTCAACGAACGAGAGACTGTTTCCTATGAGCAACAAATTTCTGATAATAACAAACAATTAACAAGGTCAATAAGCAAATTGAGCCCAAGCATTTCATAGAATGTATCATCTTCATGGAGAAACATTTTTGAAATATTTTCAGATTACGCTTACGAAATGAACATCTTGAAGCGCAGGTTGATACGTTGAAGAACAAACTTAAAGAGCTCGAAGAGGATCGCTCCGATGTTGTTGCACATTTGAGACGTATTTTGCAACAAAGGACCGAAGAAGCCCACGAACTTAATGATCGATTATTAGCCATGGAAGAGCTTCGTAAGGATGAACAAGTTGCTTTCAAGAAAAAAGAGGACGCAATGCAGCTTGAATATAATACTATGGAAACTAATTTAAGTGCTGAAGTCAAATTAGCTGGTAAGTTTTACCAATGGACACACACACACACACACACACACACACACACACACACACACACACACACACACACACACATTTGGATCACTGAAGCTGTTGGTGCGACAATGTAAGGCGATTAAATATGTTGGAATGTTCAGCGGGAAAACTGAGTTCATTGGAAGATTGGAGACTAGCTCGTACCGATTTGATGAGGAAATTTGAAATTCAGGAGGAACAAATGGCTGAGCAGGAGAAGAGGCACAAAGAAACTTTGTACAAAGCTGAAAAATCTCTGGTTATCGGAAAAGCAAAGTAAGAACATTGGCTAGATTTTATTTTCTTTTAATTCGATGTGATGTAAACTGTGAAAGTTGTGTGATACGCTTGCTGATGGATTAATTAGGATGCAGAAAGAGATGGAGGAACGTTTGAACGCGCTTGCACAAAATTTTCGTCAGGCTACGAATCTTCGGATAGCGGACGCAACTCATCGGGCAGTTAGAGAGAATATAACTTTAAATTTGGAGCTGGATGCAATGTACAAAGTATGTGAAGAATTGGACGTTAAAATGAAGGAGCACAGTGAGAAAGAGCGCAACCTGCGTATACATTCATCACTCTTTCAATCCGAAGCTCGAATCGCTATGAACAAACTTCTGGTGCAAAATCGTTTGATCGATCATTTGGCTGAGGATCATTACAGCATGAGTTTGTTACATGGAAAAATCTGTCGTGAGAAAGCGCACAAAGCTACTAAAGACCAAATCGTTCGAACTCTGTTTGACAAATCTGTGGATACGCAGTTAAGAGGACGCGTTTTGGAGCAAAACATTGAAATAGTTAAGAAAAAGACGGAAGATATGCTTAAAGAGTGGAAGGAAAATCGTTGGCGGGTCAAAAAACTCGCCGAACTATTGGACACTGCTAAATGTTACGTCGACGGAATTGATCAAGTATGTATTGTAACAATTGTTATTTTTTTACATTCACGCAGTGCGCACTCAATTGGCCTGAGCACTATTCCATTCGGTAGAATGATTAATTTGATATTTCAGCATCTCGATATTGTTGGCGAAGAAGATACTGTTGGCACATCTTGCTGCAGCTACTTCGAGAATGAACTTCACGTTTTGATGAAGATTTTGGAAAAGCAGAGAATAATCGAGGTTCCTTCGATCGGAGATTATTCCAGTATCGAAGCTGAGGACACGGATGAATTATCTAACATTTCGGAGGGCGATGCATTATCAGCTAAAATAATGCAAATAGGAATGGAATGCGAAGATTCGATGTGGAAAGGTGAAAGCGAAGAATCGAGTGCTTTACGTATACTAAAACATCAAGATGTACCAACAGATTTGAATATTCCGCAATGCCTATTGTCCGATTCACATAGTTCGGACGTAACGTCACCGAAAGAAACAGAAACACCTCGGTCTATCTTTTCGGGAGATACGGCCTAATTCGATTATCCTGAGGATTCGTTAATCTTTTTTAATAAAATCTTCAAACCATTTTGAACCCACATCTGAGTATCCATCAGCCTGAATGTGTTTGCGACAGCTTTACAAACATCTGAATCGCATAACACCAAAATTAGTATATCGAAAATTTCGAAGTTTCATCGAGTGTCATAGAGAAGAGAGGAATAAATACTTCAGAAATCTTCCTTTATATCAAAAAAATGGATAATTTGGAGAAAAAAAAGACAAGAAGAGGCTCGCTTCGTCCACGATTGCAATCCGACTCGGGTGCTGATGTGCAAGAGGAGACACCCAAGATCATTCCTAAGGCGAATCTGCAAAGGGCGTTTTACGACGTACTGATCAAGGACGGAGAAAGGAACATCGAAAGGTCATATTTATCTCTTTGACACAAATTTTAGAAGCCTCCGATCCCGAAAGTTTCAACATTGGAAAACAAAGGCTGTCTAGTCGTCCTAAAACCGTACGAATGAGATCATGGTATTCGTCCAGATGAAATCAATGCGAAAATATAAAATAATGTAAGAAGACTAATAAAATGAATACAGTCGTCCGGAATTTCATCCTGGGAAAGCAAATATTCATATAAAAATTATCAACTATAATGGGATATAAATATATGCGTGAAATGCGAATTCGTCAAAATCAATGTCACATGACGAAAGTACTCTCAGCTCTCAGCGCTATATTCGTTGTATGCAAGACTAGTAACGCTCTCTAATGACCCAGTAGTTTTTCCTCCTGGATTATTATATTTATATATCCTTTCGCGACCCTTTTCCTTCCTTTCTTAAGGAAGTTGAAGCGATATAGGACATCATAAGAAAAATACATTAGATTTTATTATTCCAAATTAATGAATTGAAAATTTACGTGAATCTTCTTGAACGCAGCGCTTAATTATGTATGAAAAATTTGGAGAGGTTTCACCGCCTGGTAATCGAGATATTCATTGTTGAAAATGACAAGGTTAAACATGGGCTTCCCCTTAAAAAAAAAATATTTCGATAGATCGAAATGTGAAGCCTCTATGGTTTTGTTGCCATGGTTGTTTTTATTCGTTGCCATGGTCGAAGTTTTGCCAAGTTAGTTGCCACCGCGAGCATATGTTAGATTGTCAAAATTAAGTGGGCGCTACGCGTTCGCGTTGTTGCTAGTATATAACGCTATCGCTCCGGTAATTAAAGCGTCTCTGGCAGCAACTCGTCATATCTTATAAATGTACTTGTCTCAGAGTCGCCGCTGCGACTCTAGATAATACTATAGAATTATTAATGGCCGTTTTCTCCGATGCGGTTCAAACTCAGTTTAATTTTTTTCATATAGTTTCGAGGTAAATTTCATCATGATCGATCAAGATTTAGTATTAAAAATCGATTAAATGGAAATTTCAATGTCTTCAGCTCTAAATTGATTTAAAAAACGGTGCAATCACTTCTGTCTCGCATGTCTTACACAGTAGTCGGCCATAAAAAAAGTTGAGTGGTGTCAAGTCTAACGAACGAGCCATACAACTTTTATAAGAAAAGTTTTTGCCTAAATTTGAAAAGATAGAAAATATTTCTACTACTAATATATAGTTATTTGGTCGCCCTGTATAATCCGGACGAATAATCTAATGTTAAATATACGAAACAACCTTGCTGGGAATAAAGTATATTTTCAATTCGTTATATTCCAACTAAAGTGTCAAAGATAAGATCGGTGGACAAAATGACCGCAGAATTATTTGTAGAAAAATTTAGTAAGCTGTAAGATTGGCTCATCTATGGACTTCCAGTCTATATTTCCGGCTGTTTCCGCTAGCAGTATCTACAATTACTTTAATTATTAATAACTCATGAATATAAAAAGTCGAGTTTAAAATTTCTGCAATGGCGATCGTATTACACTCGGTACATGATAATTGATAACTATAGGCTCGAGGAACGAAATGAGAATCTTGTCAACAAGTATGAAAATATGGAATCGTTGTTGAAAATCGTTGATGTAGAAACCGCCGACGAGATAGCTCATTTGAAAAGACTCATAATGGTTGAATCGGATAAAGTTGGAGAGTTGCGGCAGAGGGTGTATTGCGGTGAAAACATGAGAAATGGAGAAGAACAAGTACACCTGAAAAACATCGATTCGGCGAACGATAAATATGAGAAAAGACGAATGGCACTGGTTTTATCGATAAGAGCGCTCGGTAAATATTTTTCAGTATATTTTCTTATTCTTATTATTTCGTAACTGACAAGTATGAAAATGAAATTGTACACGCGCTTACGTATAGACGCAAAAATTAATACTCTGGAGGATTACAAACACAGCAGAGAGATTTTGCTCGAAAAATTGAGAATACAAGATGAGAAGATGGCATCAAACGAACGAGACGTGGCACAAAAACAAGACGCGATTGATCGAAAATTTAAAATTGATCGCGACAAGTATTACGCCTTCATGAATTCACATGCATTGCGTTGGCTTCACCTCGAACTCATCATTCAATTATTATTTGAATCCAATTTTTTTCTTCATTATTGTAGATAAACATATTTATTGTTGCATGCCGCTCGGTTCTTTAAATTTATAATAGGTAGAAACAAATGTAAAAAGAGATTTTGAACAGTTATACAGTTGAAACTTATATGATTGATTTTGAAGAAACTCAATCGTACTATGGAAAATTATTAAATTATTATTTCAACCATCAGAATGAAGAATGAAATGATTAGCCGTCTACTCGGGCTATCTGGAACATTGCAGATGGAAATCGGTGGGACAATACCATTACCGATCCACAAATTGTTGCGGCGAAATATTTTCATTAGAGCTGAATTATTAAAATTCGTCAACGAGATATTCGCACGAAAAGAGAGTTGCGCTAAATTGCAGTAAGTTTATAGGAGTAAATCCTCAAACCTTGAAAGAGAAAAAGTAGAAACATCTGAAGTAGTACGATTTAACGAGTTTTTATCTACACAGAATGATGGAGGAGATACATCGCAGTTCGATACTGGAGCACAAAAAGGGAGAAAGAAAAAGTTTAATAACTGTGAAAATACAAACGTGTTTATTGAAAGCTCTCAAAAAACTGCACTCAAGCATGAAAGAACGAGTTGCCTGTCTGGACGAGTCTCAAAAATTCATTCAAGAAATTTACGATAATTTGGCTGATTCGGCTAACAAGGAATATCTGAAATGTGAAATGCGTACGAGTAAATTGGAAGTCCTGCTTCATCAAGAAAGAATCAAACTCGGACGCGTTCAATATTTGAAAAGTAACACCGAGTTGCGAGAAAAAATATACAACCAAATTCTTTATGACGTTAAATATGCTGTTGCTTGTCTCCTGAGGGTTTGTTCATCATATTTTCAGCTCGCAATGAGAAATAATATATTTTAAAGCCTCAGGAAATGTAATTCGATGTGCTGATAACGATCGGTGTTTCTCATGCTCCTCATGCTCATGCTCATAAAAAATATCAATCAAGTTGACAGGGTCAGCAGATCGTGAAATTATGGAAATGAATAAACGACAATTCATCTCCCATTTGTTGCATCTTTTCACAAGGGGACAAATAAAAGTTCATCAATGTCTCGCCGTAGCTTCGTACGTTCTTCAATATATCCTTTGCTTTCCCTCAATTATATATTTTGATTCCTGTAGATCATTGTTTTTATCAGCGAATGCGCATAATGAAGTCAAAAAAAGACCCATTTTTCTGTAGAGATAGCGAAGCCAAACTAAAAAATCAATTCAACTTTCATATTTCCACGAAGAAACGAATCTGTTCCGCAACCGAATGACGTTTACAACAAAGGTGATTTGGGATTCGAGCCCAAACACATTCATCTTGAGGTATTAGACAACAGATCAGAGTCAGCGGTGGAAGAAACAACAGAAACAGTCATAGATCATTTTGCAACATTCGATACATCGTCGCAGGTCTGTTATAAATATATCATAATACACGTAAATTGATTATAGGAGCCATAACATTTCCGTTACTATAAAATGGAAAGTATGAGCTTTGCTGATAAAGTCGCATTCAGAGTATATATAATGATGAGAGTTCAATGAAATGAAAAAACATTTCAAAAAAATTAGAAACAAGATTTTATGATGGTGTGTTGTTTTTATTGAAACCCAATAATAAAACCCAGTACGAGTTGGAAGAAAGACAAATCCACTTGAGAAGTAGCACCCCATCGAGTGACACGACTTCGGAGGCAACAACATCCATGGAAACTAAGAAATCGAGTGATTCTAAAGAGGAAGATATGCTTGAAGCTTACTTAGAGTCGATCGATCAGGAAAACGAAGAACATTCGAGTGCTGAATCAGAAAAGTTGGTAGAGCAGTAGGCTCAATAATTTTAACAGAATACTAGGAAGAGGCTTGAACGTGCATTGTATACTCCATTTTATTAACATTACTTCAAGAATAATTATACAATAAAACTTGAACTATTTTACTACTTCTCCCAATCCATCTTGTGATCAGGTTTCACGAATCTCTTCACATTGGCCTTGTTAAGTTTTCTGCAAACAAAGAAAACAAGTGGGTTAAGAGAGAAACTGCTAACCAAAAAGTTATCATTCAGTGCATGATCTTTCAACTAGAGATCTGTTTTTCTCATGCCAAGAAAAAAAATCTTTATTTTAATGGAAATGAAAGATTTAAAAGTAATAAAAATGGAAAACAAATTTTTTTACCAGAAAGAAAAAGGCAAAACTACAACAATATACTTACAAGACACGTTTAGACGGTGCAACTATATTTCTCTGTTGAAAAGATTTGAAGCGATCCATAAGCAAATTTCCAGTAGGATTAGAATTTCTTAGATTTCCAGAGAGTTCTTCGCTGAGTTTGAAGTCCAGTTCTAGAGGTTCGAATTTAACTTTACTGAGAGTTTTAGGTTCACGGGCTTTGATTTCTTTAATTTTGTGACGTTTCTCTCGCAACGCTTGTAGTTTTTTTTCTTTAGTGGTAATGTGTTTTTTTAGTGCTTCAAGTTTGTAGATGTCAGAAATCTTTTTTTTCTCAATTTTGTTATGTTTTAACCTGAGGGCCAATTTGCGTTGTTCCTTTTGCTTTCTCTTCTGAATTAGAGTCTTTTTGACATTTTTGACAGGTGGATTTACCGATTTAACTATAGAATTTTCTTCGTTTTCTGTTTCTTTTACAAGTTTTTTAGCTTTCTGATTCAGGGGCAAGCCTTCGGAAGATTCTTGCAACCAGATTTTATCCCTTTGCTCGATAGACACTTTCTGGAACATTTTGTTAGTGACTCTATTTAAGTGAGCTTCTTCCTTCATTAATTTCATTTCTTTTTTTACAACTTGACGCAATAAATCTTGATGATCGTCATAAGAGGGATTATAAGAGGTTCCAGGATGCGGTACATCAAGCGCTGGAATTTCAGATGGCTTCTTAAGCACAGAAGTGGGAATTTTCCTTTTCCTTACTCCTTGATTTGCTAAAGTGTGTCTTGTTGTGTCAGAAGTGAGCCATTGATTATCAACTCCAGGAATCACAGCCTTTTTGTTTTCATTCCATACATCACTATTGAATTCTCCTCTTTTGGGTTTGTCCAATCTTCTAGCAGCAGTAAATTCCTTATTCTTAGCAGCAAGTTTTTCTTTCAGTTTCAAATCACCCACCAATTTCCGTTCCCTCTCCAAACGTCTTGTAATCGGATTTTTACGCTCTTCAAGCGATTTCACACGATTCCTTTTAGCTATAGGGTCTGGCACTGCTGTGTGAGGCTTTAGAACAGCCAAGCATCTAAGTTCTTGGCTTTTTAAAAGCGATCTACGTTTTTCCTTCTCAGTGGTAAGACCTTTATCTGCTGGTTCTTCCTTCATTGTGTCAACAACGAATAAATCGTTATCACTCCTTTTGGTAAACGGTGCACCAAGACGTTCCTCAAGTCGTTCATTTTCGAGAAACGAATCAACATCTTTTGTATCAATATGCTTGCGCCACGATCTCTTCTTTTTCATTGATACCTTACGTCGCTTCTTATTCACAACTTCCATCATTGTTCTCTATGGACTCTTAGAACAAATACCCTGCAGTTTTAGCAATTGGATTGTTTATTAATTTATTTTTTTTTCAAAAATCTGCGCGTATATTACGATGCACGTTGTCCGGAAGAAAGCAATTTTTGAGGTTATTTTTTATTTTCATCGGCACATGCAAAGGGGGGGGGGGGGTGGACACTTGACACTCAATGCTTAAGGATAGGGCACGTATAGGGCTTATTTGGCACTTCCTGAAACAATTGTGATTGGTCGAAAGTTTCGGGAACTCGATTTCCATTACCAATCACATAAAACAATTCGTAATGTGCTGTTTTGTTGGCCGCACTGAGCGCCTTGAGCGCTCGACGAAGTTAGACGACGGTTGCAATGACACTCTATACCTCCGTGAACTTGGTCGACCGATTCTGGATTCTTGACTTTTTTTTAATGCATATCGTTAGTCGGACGTACCTCCGTTAACTTGGCCCCCACATTTGATTAGGTACGTCACCTATAATCACTCTCAAACAATTTTCCTTTTCTCTCATACTCTCTCTAACGATTCTCAAACGATTTGCATTAATAAAAGTTTGAAATAATCAAATGTGGGGGCCAAGTTAACGGAGGTAATACTAAAGTACGAAATTTGCAAATTCGCGGTCCCTAGCGCAGAAATCAGCGCACTCTGGTGACGAATTACACATTCGTCACACCTTAAGGCCCGCTACACACGATCAATAATATTGCACAGTAATATTGCACAATAAGTTTGTATGGTGTGTAGTGCGCCATAAATTTAAGATAGCTCAAACTTCTGTTCAATGATTGCGTAATTTTTCAATACTACATCTACACGTTCAATAATATTGTGCAATCACCTATATTGCGCAATATTATTGACCGTGTGTAGCGGGCCTAAATACACCACCGCCACTTCGCGAGACACAACGGTACTGGGTACTGGTAAACGTCGATGAGGTGCATCTTGGTGACGACACTGACGACGTTATTTTCTTAAAAGCATTTAAAGGTTGTGGTTTCAGAGTCCGTGGAGAAAAGAATTCGTGTTTTTTTATTCTGACATGTTGACTATATGCGACGCGACCAATGGACGTTTAAACATTATTTGTAACGATTGATCCAACTACTTCAATAAACTTTAGTGCGAATGCAACGCGCTCTCCGGCTTTCTCTTTGATATCGGAACTTAGAAATTTTTAGACCTCAAAAGAAAAAATCGTATCTTGTTCGTGTTAAGAGGCTCGTTTTTGTTTCTTCATCATTAATTTAACATCAAATTAAAATGTTAAATCAGGCAGTGGTTGAAGCTTTATATTCGGCTACTTACATTGAAAACTATCTCGACTGTGTTGAAAATCTTCCAAACGATATACAAAGACACGTTTCACGATTGCGAGAATTGGACGCCACTTGTCAAAGTAAGTCGGAGCATTTTTTGTATTTGTACAGCTCGTTCAATTATTTTGTCCTATTGCAAACAGCTGAAGAATTTTTTTATATGGGAGTTGAAAAAAAAGTATATAATTTAATTTATATGATGAACGTGCTAAAAGTTTACATTTTATTTAACAATAACTTTTCCATATTCATCTAAAAATGCTGATTTTTTTTTCATTTTTTATCTGAAATATCAGAGAAAACGGTAAGAGGAACTTTTATTTATTTTTATGTTGCAGCTTATTTGAGAGAAATTGATCAGCAGCAAGAATTACTAAAAAATGATATCGACATATCAGTCAGAAGACGGGCCCTCCTTCGAGTCCAGCAGGCTTTAATAGCAGCTCAAGAAATTGGTGATGAAAAACTCCAAATTGTTCAACAAGTGCAGGACCTTATTGAAAACAAATCTCGTCAATTGGATCTGGATTATCGTAATTTGGGTGAGTGAGGGGATGTTTAGGGAATGGATTTTTTTGTAATACTGATGCCTAGATTTTCAACCTCTGAATATCTATTTTCTAGTACTGAATATTTTTATGCATATTGATAAAAGCAAATATCAACTATAGATCAATGTAGTTATTATTTATTGAATTTATTTTCCAATATCCCAAATTGAGTGAAAAATTTTGCAACGTTCTTAAAAAATTTGTAATAATAAACAAAAATGTGTGCACAGACTTTGGGAAGGAGCAAGAGACAACAGAGCCAGCTCGAGAGGCAAACAATACGTTGAATTCAAGTAATACTAACAACACAAACAACATTGAACGACAGCCAAAAAGAGCAAGGAGAACTCGTACAGAAACATTGGTGGAATCTGCGCATGCGATGGATATGATTGTAATGTCGGAAACGAGATCAACAACGTTGGCGAATGCGAGTAACGGAAATCAAAAGAAAGCAGCTAACGCGACAACAAGTAAGAAGAAGAAAAGGAAATCACGCCAGGGTAATCAACAAAATCAGCATCGTGAAGACACACCACCGCCGCCGGAAGATGATTTGGCGATTGATCCGGATGAGCCAACATATTGTTTATGTGATCAAATCTCTTACGGCGAAATGATATTATGTGACAATGATTTATGTCCAATTGAGTGGTTCCACTTTTCGTGTGTGTCCCTCAGTACAAAACCTAAAGGAAAATGGTTTTGTCCAAAGTGCCGGGGAGATCGTCCAAACGTAATGAAGCCAAAGGCACAGTTCCTTAAAGAGCTGGAAAGATACAACAAGGAAAAAGAAGAAAAATCGTAGCAGGAACACACTACACGAGAGAGAAACTCGACCAATTTCGGTTGAACTACATTATTCAATGAGACAACTAATTCGAGTTCACTGAGAAAAGCGAACGAGTCAACACAAGCCATGAATCTACTTAAGATGAAGGCACGTGCTGTCGCACAAAAAAATATTCCACGAGAGTTCGGCCATGACGGACGACTCCCAACAATGGTGGATAAAATAAACAAACAATGTGTTAAGCATTCTCAATGGCAAATAAAAAAACATTGAATAAAAGAAAATCATGAACCCGGTTCTCCTCGCAGTTTAAACGACGTCGAGTGTTTGTTCAATTGTCAGAATTTCAATGTGTGTTGAGGCGTTGACAAATCGGGATTCGGAGATGCGTCTGAGATGAACATTTTTTCATAAATATTGAATCGACCAGTATTAATATTGCGTGTAAATAAATTTTTGTCTAATGACAATGCAGTGAAATACAATTTTTATGGAGAAAAAAATGACAATATCTACGTGTTATCCAATTTTCAATATTATAAAATATGATAATAAAAAATAAAAAAGTGCATGGGTATTGAATTTTATCATCAATTCTGGATATTTTTTACTGATCACAATGAAGCAATGAAGACAGTTCAAAAACCACATTGCGTACACAGGGTGTCTAATTTTGACCAGAACAGAAATTTCATGACTTTTAAGGCTTTTTAAGTCAAGGAACAGGAATTTTTCATGACTTTTCTTATGGTTCTGATACTTTTTATTCATCTTTTAATTATAAAAAAATTCAATAAAAATGATGAGTATTGACGAACCAGACATTGTCGCCACCCCGCGAATTTTGAAATCATGTTGAAGAAAACCAAAAAATCGACAATAACAATGAGCGTTGCAGAGATCTTAAAAAATCAGGTTGTTTGGTCATTTTTCATGACATTTAATGATTTTTTCAGGTCCGAGTGTAATTTCATGACATTTAAGAATTTTCATGACTTTTCAGGTCGTTAGACACCCTGGTACATTTTTCGAACACAGGCACACACGACTCGTACGAGGAAATAATTTTTCTCTCGAATTTTATTCCAATGAAGCGAAAAATAAATGTCTTATGGCTATCCATATTTATCTTTTACGTCACTTAAAGGTTCTATCATTTTTAAATAAAGACATCACGAATATAAAAGTAATAATAGGAAAAAGAAATTTTAAAGATAGTCCGGATTGTAATCACGAGGGTTATTCAGATTATGATGGCTTGTTTCAAACATTATTGAGTTTCGAAACCATTATTATACCTGGAAACGAAGAAAATATTTGATGTAGCACGGCCTAAAAACTTATTAGTTTTTTTTCTTATTTAGTTATGGATTAAGAAGACTTTTCCGCACTGTTAAAAAGTCAAAATCTATGGGCTACAAGAATACGTAGTAAAGCTCTTTGTATTCCTTCCCCTTTAGTTTTCAACGATTCATCTTCTGAGGAAGATAAATCGTGCGATCCTCTAAACGATGACCATCTAAAGGACACCAAACCTAATGTCAGCGAGGATCTTCGATGTGGCTTTCCTGGAAGTTGAGCCACGACTGTTCGACGACAGTGGCAACTCTTTTCTCATATTCGCGTTTATTCTCTTGATACAATTGAGCAGCCAACGAGTTAGCCGGTGAGTTTGGATTTGGTTCATCTAACAGGGACTGCAAAAATACAATCGTACACATATTTTAATGAAATTTCATTAAAATTTTTTAACACACATACGGTTCAACATTAACAAAGTTGCTTGATATTAACAACTTGATCGACATCGAACTCGAATAGTAGCCAATTTCAAAACCGTCTAATACCCCCCCCCCCCCTCTCCAAGGTACTTATTTTGTTCGTTAGGAATCCAAGATATTTTTCGAAGCTTAGTTTTCAGATACCTTAGATATAAATGGGTGCATGGTTTGGTAGAAAGGCGTGTTTTGCTATTCGTTAAATTAATGTCAGAGAATGAGATTATTTTCAAAATAAACTTTGGTACCGTGAAAAAATGAGAAAATAAAAGAATCGCTCAATTTCCATTACATCGACGAGATGCGTTGGGGCAACTTTGTTAGTTTTGAATTGACAATTGAAAGAATTGATTCCGTTGATATAATACATACACAATAATTGTAAAACGAGTGAGGGAGTAAATGAATTAATAACCGACATAGAACCGCACGAAATGATGCGCTTTATTGTATGTACGTGTATATATATTTATATATGTATAGGTGAATTTAGTAACTATTGAAGTAACTAGAATTAAATTGATGTACAAGTCTGTGCTTGACGTATCATAGGGCATTGTCGCTTCTACAACATCGGAACAAGAGAGGGAAAAGACAAAAAAAGAAATCGGACAATAATTATTACTCATATATATTAAATCTAATATTTTCAATATTACTCATTTTTTGTCCTTCTTAAATTCTCTCTCTCTTTCTCTCTCGCTCTCCCTTACTGTCTCACGCTCTCTTCAACTTTTTTTTCTTTCAATCGATCGAATATCAAATAAATAAATACAGAGTTTTATAATAATTTATTATACAACATTGGTAAAAATTCGTTCTAATGTTGCACATCGTGGTTTTTGTTGAATAGAGGTTTGTGTGTACGCGTGTGTTTTTCTTATTTCTCTGTTAACCTTTCTCTCATCTTTTCGTTCGAATTATTCAATGTTTTTTTCTTTTATGTATTTATGCCATTCGCTCTTTATGTTTTTAGGGAGTGACGTGCTATGCTTTCAGCATTAACTCCTCGGTAGAGCTGCGCACGTATCGCTTCCACATATCGGGATGGTAGGTTGTTGTCGGTTGATCCCGAGTCTCAACAGCGGCACAAGTATACGACCATTCCCCGAGACTAATCCACAAAACTTTGCTCCACGCAAGCCTTCACTCGTTTCTCGTACTCGCGTCGATTCTCTTTATAAAGTTGGGCTGCCATTGAGTTGGCAGGTGAATTCGGATTTGGGTCACTTAACAGCGACTGCAATCAAACAAGTCGGTACTTAATTACTTTGCTATCGAACTTTTTAAAATTTTGTGTAGCTATCAATTAATGTCTTTCTGTTTTCTGTCACCCACAATCTCTCCCTCATCACTCGCTTTGTCAGTCTTCTTTTCTACGCAAGTAAACACTTTTTATCAAAGAAAACAATATTTTATTTTACGGATGTAGGAAAGGAAAAAACCGACTTTTTGAAGTTTATTGAACAAAAAAATATCAAAGTATGTTAACAAGTGCTGCATTGTTGGCTCCATATGTAAAAGGCATTCTATTTGATTGTAAGTTTTCTATTCTCTCTAGGGTATTAGACTTTGATAAATTGCAACCGCTGTTAAGTAAATATTGAATGATTTCGTAGCTAATTCAACGTAGATCTAACGGCGGGTTGATTTTTATTTGATTTTTCGAATGTTTATCAAAATCAAAATGCAGGCAGCGTGGAGTACAAAGGTGCAAAATTTGACTGCTGACCTTATTTGTCATTGAAAAATTTTGGATACAACTGAGGCTACTACTATTCTGTTCATTTATCGACCGTTCACGGATCTTTACCGAAAGCAAGCCCACTGAACAATTTGTCTTTTCCAAGAATCAATAACTTAACTTTTAAAGATAAGCTGTAAAAACTTAAAGCGATTTTAAATTCCGGAATATTAGATTTCGTTTAGATACAATTTAACAATGAAATTTGTATCTCTAAGTCGAAACGGAGAGCGAACAAAAGATTCAATTAAAATTTTGTTTTGAATACGAATAATCGAGTCGAGAAATACGTTTTGCACCCCAGGCTATTCCTTCTATCATCACAGTTCAAGAATTAATCATATATTCCGTTTCTTTTCTCATCGTTGGGTGAAGGTTTTGGAGAAATTGACTTCAGCCGTAAATTTACGGGATTCATAGCATGAATCAATGGAAAAAAAGACGCGTTTTCTATTGGGGTTTAGCCGAGAGCAAAAGTATGTACCTGTATCGAAGTCAGAATAGCCGAAACATCGTATGTCGGACTCCAACGATTTTGCAATATGTCCAGGCATATGCCACCATCGGCGTATACATTTGGATGAAACATTTTACTGACGAATTTTACTGTTGGCGGTTTGTTTGGATATTCCTCTGTGAACTCGATCGTGAGTTTGAATGTTCCATCTTCGAATGGTGTGTCATGAGGTCTGTAGCCAAAAGAATCATACCAACAATGAATTGTTTGAATGCTTGTCAATTATTTTCGCCATCTTAATTGTATGTATATTTCATGTTCAAGTTGAATTGCAAAATACTCACCCAAATATCACCGCATTCCATATCATAATATTATTGTCTGTGGGAGCTCCTGATACTCCGGTAGGTGGATCTTCTTGTAATCTGTGAATAAAATGTACAAAATATTTAGTTACTTATGAGGTAGAATTGCTGAAAAAAATACCATCAAGATGAAACAAAGAGTTGAATATAATTTCATTTTTTTTCAAAATCAAATTGTCTCTTGCATAAAAAAATGCATGGTGTGGAATTTTGCATAATTAAAGACAAACAAAAATTCACTTTACATTATATGAAATTTCATTTTTTTATATCTTTCCAAATTGTTTTACAAACCTAGGTTTGAGACTTTGAAAGAAACATGAGAAATCAGATTGTCCAAATTTCAACATTTTAGTATTGAAACACTTCAAATCGTACAGCAAGTAACTCAATTGCATAATACACATAATTGACCATCTTTTTCTATAATTAGAATGAATCTTCAATTGAGTTTGTATGAAAAAATTTTCAACAGCTATGTTGAACACATTGAAATGTTGTCATCAAAATTGACAGGTATTGCCATTGATCCATACTTTTTAATCAAATTGACATTAAATATGCGAGTTGGAAAAGGAAGTATCTACAGTTAGATCAAAAGATGACTGAGCTATCAAAAACATAATTTGCTTTTGGCTTGAAGCAAAAACAAAACTTGGATGGAGTGTCGCCCAAAAATAGTGTTATATAAAATTTAATAGGAGTAATAATCTAGCATCGAAAAAGAGTCGAAGTTAATTAATGGCACGATATTGCACAAAGAATAATTAGCCAAATACAGAGAATTCTGACTCTAACCCCCCTCCCCTTGGCCATGCTATTCTGACAATCGTGATGACCAATGAAATTCGAGTTTTAAAGACGGTAAAAAATGTTATATAGAAATTTTTGAGTTATTTGGTCTAAATAACGATCGAGAGCTTGATAATGACCCAATTAGCCAAATACAGAGAATTCTGACTCTAACCCCCCTCCCCTTGGCCATGCTATTCTGACAATCGTGATGACCAATGAAATTCGAGTTTTAAAGACGGTAAAAAATGTTATAGAGAAATTTTTGGGTTATTTGGTCTAAATAACGATTGAGAGCTTGATAATGACGAATCAAAGGAAAAATTGAAGGAAAAAAACCCACTCAGGAAGGATAGGGTTGATGAAATTACCAAACTTTTGAGCCATTAAGGAGGGTGGCTAGGGACGATACAATGTTGTCATGCTAAACCATGTAAAATACATTAAAAATTTCCAAATGATAAGAATTTAATAAAATTTGATGAACATATTCTTTAGAGTTAAATTTGAAAATACAAATTTTTTAAGATTTTTCTTCTGTACAGTTAACGAGTAATTGATCACTAAAGTTCATGTGTTCCCTAATCACTAAAGCATAGCGTTTCCATATATATATAGGTATACATTCCGGGCATAAGAAATCTGCTTTAATGCGTAATTACTCGATAACTAAGCAGAAGAAAATTTTGAAAAAAATTGTGTCTTCGCATTTGATGTTGAAGAACATTATCACCAAATTTGATCAATTTCTTATCAATTTGACGAACGTAGCCATCCTCCTTAAACTTGAGTTGGCACTGTTGGCAGCTGCTAACACGTAAGGTTGCGTTTCCTAGTAATATATCATTGATCGAGAGGATAAAAAATATTTCATCAAACACAACAAAGTAAACACGAAATTATAAACTGATAATTATGAATAATAAAATAATTAAAATAGTAATAAAAGATAAATAATAAAAATAAGTCATAGTTGATAGTCAAAAATCTAATAATAAACTCGTGTACCCACGAGTCACGGTGACGTTAGTGCGTCGTCGTGATCCTCCTATACAACGGTTATTCTTGTTAAAGATCGCGGCGTTGATCAGAAAATTCTCTGGTCCTCTTTCCCCCGTTCCTTCGCCGCCCTGCCGCCCAACTTCGCGTACCACTTTGCCCCTCGCCCATGTAACACTGTGTGAAATCGACTTTCGAGCTGTGACGCAGCCAACTCACAAGGATAGTGCACGAAACAAGGGGGAAAGAACCATCATACCATCGAACAATTTTTTCTTTCGTACTCAAAATACATACAGTGAGCGACGAAAGTATTCGTACAGAGGATATTTGTTTTAATATATCCCCTGTATGAATACTTTTGTCACTCACTGTATATATGATTGAAATATTGTTTGTATCCAAAAATATTCCCTTACCTTTTGAAATCTCTCATAAGTCTTCGTCTCGCGGGAGTAGACATAACTGACGAGGCTTTACTGTTTGCTGGATGAAATCACAGTAGTCACGATTTCAGTTTTTCTTCCTTATTTATAATTTTTTTTGTTTGTGAGATTTTCTCCTAGTTATACACACGCACAAATCCAGACAGTGCGCGCGCGTACGCACACAACACACAAGACGCGTGCACAGCACGCGCTGGTCAAGATTTCTCGATATTTTTCTGTCGAATACGAACGAAGGCGAAGATAGAGAAATGGAAAAATAAAAACAAAAATTAAAAAGGAAACAGCGACGACGATTAAACTGAGAGAATGGAAAGATCTGGTGGCGACTTGCTCTCTTTTTTTATTTGTGGGCTGCGCGTTCAATAAACTTTGAGTCCGAGTTTCTAGCGAAGGCCTTTTGTCAAGTCTTCGAAGGCCGTCTTCTTCGTATATACGTTATACCGTTATACACACCGATTTTTCTCTTGTAGTTTTTCTCGCCCACACGTTAAAACATTAAAACAGACACTTCCGCGAGGCCGAACGAAAACCTTTTTGATGTCGTGAACCCTTTTCCTTAACACTCCGTGTCCGTCCCGTTGATTAATGATAACTTGGGTAAATCTATCTTTGTGGTATAAGTATACGTATGTAAATTATGCACAGAGCTACTTTAGTGATCGACCATTCGTTTTTGTATCAGGTTCGTTAGAATATGCACTTGGAGATTGAATTTTTTTAATTCCCTCGCGACCGTGAGCTGAGCAAGGGGAAAAAGGGACCCAAGGGGAGTGAGGAGGCGCACTGTAAAAGAGGGCACGAGGGATTTTTGGACACCCGCGACAAAGGAAATTAATGTATTTTTGATAGCGACGACGACGGCTAACTTCGAAACAAATATTCTTTTACTATTCCCACTGAACGATTATCGACGATAAAAAAAAACCCCGATGATGGTTGGACACAGCTGTGTGGGGACCAAGGAGATGCGGGATCTTATAAGAAGGGAAGTTTCGCGAGTGACGTCACGAGTCTCTTTCTTCTGTAATGGCGTCGTTTCACAATGATCTTTTCTAGTGCTGCCATCTATCCATAGATTTACCATTTAACATTGTCTATCGAAATAAAATAATGTGCTTACCATTAGGCCCGCTACACACGGTCAATAATATTGCACAGTAATATTGCGCAATAAGTTTGTATGGTGTGTAGTGCGCCATAAATTTAAGATAACTCAAACTTCTGTTCAATGATTGCGCAATGTTTCAATACTACATCTACACGTTCAATAATATTGTGCAATCACCTGTATTGCGTAATATTATTGAAGAACAGAAGTTTGAGCCGATCTTACATTTATGGCGCACTACACACCATACAAACTTCTTGTGCAATATTATTGATCGTGTGTAGCGGGCCTAAATTTTAAACTACGGCGTGTATTGTCAGTATTGTGGCGTGTATGGGTAATCATATTAGCGCGTGCGCACAAATACAGATTGAAAAGGAGACGTTCTCATAGATGTGCCTTCTCTCTTGGAACGGTTGGGCCTGTACGACAGTGTAGGAGTGTAGGACTTAATAGAGTTCAGTGGAGAGAGGACGCGATCCCGTGCTTTTGCTTTCTCTGTCGAAACGTTCGGGTCCTACAGACCATAATGGAGTCAGCGTTCTAGTATTCCAGTAATTAGTGAGCTCTGTGGTTCAATCAAAACATACATACTACCAGAGAACAGATACTACCACGGATACTTCACATCATAATCGTCGTTGACCAGTTTGTACATTCATCCTGTACATTCATTTTCATGGTGTGCCAAATAAGTGGAGAAAATATTTGTTTTCAAATCACTTCTGAAATAAACAGCGTCGTAAAACTGTTTAAGGAACAATGAACGCACCTCCAACGTTCGAATCATTTCTTCTTTACGAAGGCGAAAAAAAGTTTGTTACTACTTATTATTATAGAAAATTTACTTATATTTTTATCCGATGAATATCCGTAAATAATTTTTTATTTATCCAGAATTGTCAAAGAACAGGATACAAAAGTTCCAAATGCCGCTATATTTACCGTTAATAAGGAAGATCATACTCTAGGAAATATGATCAGGAAGTGAGTACCCAAATAATCTAAAATATTCGGTACAACTTTATCGTCTCTTGATTATGTGGATGCGGTATAACCTTGTAGCATTGAGACAATACCATTTGAAGCAATTACGTTTTTCGAGTCAGAAAAATGTGTTTGAATGAATATTCTAACAATAGATTGAATTTTGATGGCCATCTCCTTGATAACATTATATGAAATAGTTTACTTTCATTGCTGTTCTGAATGAACAAATTTTTGCATTTCAAAAATATATTTTCATACTCAGCATTGTACAGTTCATGTGTTATATTCAATTTTAGGAAATCAGATTGCAATATTTTCTCATCTAGTCAATCTGGAATTGCTTCATTTAATCTCACAGGAAGTGAGTTTTCTATATTTTTAGTACAATTGTACTTGCGATGGACAATAATGGATACTTTTGAACCGATGAATACATACTTTCACATGTACATTGTTATTAAATTTCATTTAGTGCATCATTTAGTCATATCAATAAAATAGGAATATCTGTTATTTTACAGTCAATTACTGAAGGACCCTCAAGTCCTCTTTGCAGGATACAAACTACCTCATCCCTTGGAACACAAATTTGTGATAAGAATTCAAACCACATCGGACTATACTCCACATGAAGCCTTCATGCATGCTATAACGGATCTGATTGCGGAACTTTCCCTTTTCGAAGAACGATTCAAAGTATATTCATCTTTTGACTAATTTTGTAAAATAATGATTTTGATACCTATGACGGATTCTATTTTATTTGCAGGAAGCTGTGAAAGAAAAAAAAGAGGGGCTGGATTGAATACTGCTATAATTACTTAGAAATAAACACTTGTTGAAAACCAAGAACACTGACTATAAATTTGCTGTACATAATGATACTTTAACTAATTTTTCTACATTTAAATACTTTGATGTTGATTCCTCAGACAATTGCATGATTCAACTTAAGGTTTTCCCTGCATTTAATTGCTACTTAAGGGGAAATAGAATGAAAACTTACGAAAAAACTATTGAAAGAAAATAATCTTCACATTGAACTTGTGATTATTGAATCTCTCAAACTGGACTAGTTTCTTTTTTATTGTCAGGTCCTCATAATCTTTTTTTAACTCTGCAGCATTTAGAAACTGTCCGATCAACGAATTAACTGTATTTTTTTTGAGTTGAGGTTTAGCGTCCCTGTGCCGGGAGATAGAAACTTTGCTGAATTCTACAGTATAATTAGAAGAATGATTTGGCTCATAGAGCTTTTGCAAAGAAAAAAATTTGGGAGAGTTTTTGAATAAAACCCACAATTTATTAGATTTCAGTAAACCCAAAGTTGTATAACTTTTTACAATACAATATTCCCTGCTGGCTTCGCGCACAAGTTTATTATACGGTGATAGGTATAATTCTACTGTCCTTTTGTGTTTTTCCGACCTCCATATGATTTCTGAAACGAAATAGTAATAGAAAATGGGTGAGTCTATTGGTAAAGACGTTTTAGAGATTTCCACACTTCTACTTTGTCATATTTATAAGTGAACCCTCGTAGCTGGTTTCTTCACACCTCCCGATAGTTATTCTCTGAAAAAAGTTATCTCTGTTGGACAAATTCACTTTCTTTTTCTTCACTGAAACTTCTGGTTGAACAGTTATTGGGTTGATGAAAATCCTGTTACACGTTTTATCCCGAGATGAGTAGTTTGATATTTGAAAGTGTTTGAAAGAACGCATGAGTTACACGTTATTCTTATTTTATCAGATAACAAGGTGTAAAATGTTTGCCTTGAGAGTGATCTCTCAGTTGACTGATGTCGTTGCCGAAATAAAAAGACATTGAAGGACATTCCATTAACTTTCCTATTGAATAAATCATTTTAAATGTTGCTCAGAAATTTTTAATAAAGTTGATTTTCAGATTAAACAATGAATAAGTGCCTTAACCCCTCTGCAGTCAGCCTACGCAGAAGGATGGCAAAAATCGACTGACAGAGCCTTTTTTTAATCGGTCAAACTGTCAAAGAATTTCGATTTCGAAATTTGCAGCTATCTCTCTCGCACTCACGGTTGCGATATACCGACTGATCCATCCTCCTATTTTCCAACTTTGCACATAAAAATTTTTAAAACAGAAAGCTTAAGACAGTATTAAACTTCTGGCGGGATATGCCGATGGTTCACCGTCGTGAAATTGAGATATTTATTGTTGAAGTTTGCAATTTTTTGAAAGCTTCCATAAGAGCCCATGTTTAACAACCTTGTCATTTTCGACAATGAATATCTCGATTACTAGGCGGTGAAACCTCTTCAAATTTTTCACACATAATTAAGCGCAATTCAAGAAGATTCACGTAAATTTTCAATTCATTATTTTGGAATAATAAAATCTAATGTATTTTTCGTATGATGTCCTATATATATCGCTTCAACTTCCTTAAGCTGCCTATTATTGCACGACGTGCGTGGCTAAAATGCGGGTTTAGATCATGCGGTGCTATAAAAGATATAAGAAACAAATTTCAATTGTCATTTGAAGCTTGAAAATTCACAGCGAACAAATGACAAGGAGGGACAGATTAGCGATTCTCCTGAAAACAGGTTCATGTTGTAGAAAAAATAAAACAATGAAATCAAGACGAAACGATTACCTATAGTTTGTTTGTGCGAAAATTATAACGTTCGTTCGGGAATGAACAGTTCGGAAAGTGAATTTAGTACATATGGCATCAATGAAATTGTTTCGGACGCCATAAAAGAAATAGCGAAGTCGGTGGCTTTAAATTTGTTGCCCACTAAATCAAAAAAATTATATACAGCCGCGTATAACGCATTTAAGAAATGGCGCAAGGAGAATAGATCCGATTCTTTTTGCAAAGACGTAATCTTGGCATACTTTGCGCAATTTATCGACAAAATACGCCCCACCGAGTTTATGGGCAACATATTCAATATATTTATGCGAAAAAGTAAGTAAAACTTCAATTATATACATTCTCAAATTTATGTAGTAACTTGAAGTATTGTTAAAAAATGATGTTCAGGTATTTTCAGAATTTTACCGATGAGAAGGTGCCTAAACCAAATGATATTTTCTCTTCTTTTCCTTTTCTTTTTTCTTCTCTTCTCTTACAAGGAAAGTCACCTTAGTGTACCCCCACAACCTGGGTTGAAAAAATTACATTTTGTAGTTCACATCAAAGTATAAACCCTCACAAAAAATTAGCTGCCCACTCGCATATTTAAGGGGTGAAATTAATTCCTCAAAATCGGTCGTTTTTTCGTTTTTCGTTGATATCTCCGTAACTAAAATAGATACGGCAAAAGTTTAAATGGCAAATTTATTAATTTTTCAATGCCTTACAATAATATATAATCGTTAATTGTATAGCTTTTTATATTCATTTTATTTTTATAAAAAACGTGTTTTTTTGTACATTTTTCTCTACTTTTTCATGGTAAACCTAATTATTTCGATTCGAAATTCAATCACATCAATCTATATTGGTTTTTTTTCCAACACAACCGCTCATTAAAAGGAGTCAATTTTTTCAAACGCAAAATTTTTTATCAATTTCAACTGATAACATGTTTTCATCAAATTGTGAGGTGGGTTTCTTAAAATACGTTTTATTTTTCTATGATATCCTATCTATTGTGTTGAACAGTAATATATCGGCAAAAGATAAGGCTCTATATAATCTCATTGTTGTCACATTTAAATTAGTTTTTCAGCCCTCCGGGCGGAAAGTGGCAACTTTCGGCCCGCGCAGCGGCCGAAATTAGACCACGGGAGTGAAATTAGACCACCTCAAACCGCGTGCTTATCACCCTCGCCTTCGGCTCGGGCGACAATTCTGCCCGCGGTTTGAAGTAGTCTATTTTCCCTCCCTAGGTGTGTAATATACTATTAAAGCGGTTCCCGTTCACTAAAGTTCTCTGATCATAGGTGTGCATTGTTGAGTACGTATTGAATACTATGAACTTTTTTAAAAGTGCATATCAGTCCAATGAATGTCATACATATTTTGTCGACTTATTTTATGACAATGAATTAGCCCGAAACACCGGTGAATGAAAGTGAAATGAAATTAGCCAATACCATTAAAGAGTTTTTAATTGAAAGCATAAACGAATACACGGGAATCGAAATCGCTTCATTGAAGCAACTGAATGTGGCAAGATCATACATAATATTGATTTACAACGATGGGCTTTGACCGCACATAAAGATTTCATGAATTCCGATGCACGATTCAAAGCATCAAAAAATTGGGTTAACCCTCTCAGACCGAGACCTATTTCGCGTTGACGGAAAATGATTCCCTTCATAATTTTATCTCAAAATACTTTCTAGTTTCCGAATCCATTGTGACATTTCGGTTTTTTTGGTGGGAAATATGAATTTTTGAATGTTCGCTGCGCGCAGCACCAGGTCCTTGGGGAGCAAAATCAGGAAAATTTATGAATGAATCTAGCACCGAATACCTTAAATACATCATATTAGCTTCCCTTTGAAAGGAAATAACGTTTGGAGTACGAAAAAAACATTTATACCCACTTTTCTTTTGCGATAACTAAAGCACCTTTTCACACAACGCCAACTCAACATGAAACTCCGACTTCATATTGATATTTCGATGAGTTAAAGCAGTTTATCTCTTGGTTTAGGAGTATCTAAGGTGCAATCTAACCTTGCTTGATGGAAATACGCAGTTAGAACCTCGACCTTACTGACCGATGCAGTTTTATTGGGCCTGGAAGCGCGTGTTGCGTAGAAGCAACATACGGTCCGAGAGGGTTAATAAGTTCAAAAGAGCACATCGCTTAACGTCTCGAAAAATTACAAAATTTATTACCAGGAAAACTTTAGAAGACTCAAAAAATCTTGCGTTAAATATGTTAAATTTGTTATCAACGACATTGGTCTGGAAAACGTTTACAATTCGGACCAAAGTGGATTCCAATTTGAAATGCATTCCGGTCGCACTCTTGCAAACCAAGGATCAAAAGAGATTGAATGCGTTGTTCAATCCATATCTTCGACAACCCATTCGTATACGATTCAACCAATGATATCGGCCGATGGAAAATTACTTTCACCCTTATATCTTGTATTAAAAGAAATCGGTGGTGACTTTGGCCCACGTGTAGAAAAAACGTTGTTTAAACCCAGAAACGTTTTTATTTCGGCATCAAAATCGGGAAAGTTAACATCAGATACGAACTATTAAAGTTATATATTCGGGCGGCAAATTAAATATAGCAAACCAAATCATACTAAATATTTCGTTTTTTCGACAGATCATTTCAAAGAGTGGCTAACAGAAATCTATTTTCCGAATGTTGGTGACAACAGTGCGCTCTTGATCGACTCTTGAAGTAGACACTGTCCAGGGATAGTTAATGAAGTAACTCCTCTTCATAAAAAAATTGTATTAGAAATTATTCCAATAGAAACAACAGGACAAATACAACCATTAGATGTGTTTGATTTTCGAATATGGAAAAATTTTGTAAAGCACTTTTCAGACATAGCTATTCTTTCCGGTAGCGATATAAATCTACATTTAAGGAATAACATTATTAAACTGCAGTCACTTGTTCACAATCAACTGTCTTCTCCACGTTATGTTAATATGTTTAAATACGCATGGTACAAAAGTGGCTATATAGAAAAAGTACCCCCTGAATTTATTAATCCTGTGATGTTTGGTTTTGGAGATAATTCGGAACCACGATGTCACATTTGTGGTGATTTAGCTGTTATAACATGTGCGTGGTGCAAAAAACCTTTGTGTCTCAAACATTTCTTTGAGGAGTATCATTATTGTAATGAATACATTCCATAATACGAAGGTAAAAGAACTAATAAGTGCATGGTAAGGTTTTCTATTCTACTTGTCATGAGTCCTAGACATCGTAATAACGAGAATACATGAATTGAAGGTTTCTAGGAAATAATATGAAAATATATATATTGAATAAAGTTTTATATAAAATGGAAAACATCATCTGATAGTTATTCGCTTGTACTACAATTAATGGATGCACAAAACTAAACTAAAGGTAAATGATTTATGAGTATTTTAAGGCAAGGGTAGAACGCATACCTGGATACACTCATTTTCTATTTGACAATTTTTCTAATCTTGTTTCAATTTCAGGTAAAGTAAAAACTTTTTCGACGATAAAATAAAGAAAAATGTGCAACAAACACGTTTTTTTATGAAAATAAAATAATTATGAAAAGCTAAACAATTAACGATTACATATTATTGCAGAGTACTGAAAAATGAATAAATTTGCCATTTCAACTTTTGCCGTATCTATTTTAGTTTAAAGCCTTATTCCTTACTGATATATCAGTGTTTAACACAATAGATTGGATATCATAGAAAAATAAAACGTATTTTAAGAAACCCACCTCATAGTTTGATGAAAACATGTTATCAGTTGAAATTGATAAAAAATGTTGCGTTTGAAAAAATTGACTCCTTTTAATGAGCTCTTGTGTCGGAAAAAACCAATGTAGATTGATATGATTGAATTTCGAATCGGAATAATTAGGTTTACCATGAAAAAGTAGAGAAAAATGTACAAAAAAACACGTTTTTTTTATAAAAATAAAATGAATATAAAAAGCTATACAATTAACGATTATATATTATTGCAAAGCACTGAAAAATGAATAAATTTGCCATTTAAACTTTTGCCGTATCTATTTTAGTTACGGAGATATCAACGAAAAACGAAAAAACGACCGATTTTGAGGAATTAATTTCACCCCTTAAATATGCGAGTGGGCAGCTAATTTTTTGTGAGGGTTTATACTTTGATGTGAACTACAAAATGTATTTTTTTCAACCCAGGTTGTGGGGGTACACTAAGGTGACTTTTCTTGTTAGTTTGGTTCTTTTCTCTTTTATTGTTTTTTTTCCCTTTTTTTTTTATTCTTTTTTCCCAATCACTCATTCAGAACTCAAGTTCTATTGCAATTATGTTTTGTTTTTTTTTTCGTACTGAATTAAATGAAAGCTGTCATGCTGTGGGGGGGGGGGGGGGGGGGTTCATGTATATGTCAAGGCACATATGTGGCTGATTTCTCTTGTGAAATTAACTATTATTTCTAGTATTTTTTTTGATTTTGAGAAAGCTAGACTTTGTATTTCGAAAGGCGGTAAGACGTTGTTGTTGATTAGGCTTTGTCTTAAGGTGGTGCTCGCTATTTATGTTTCCCGGCATTCCCAAAAAATATGGTTTAAGGTTTGTATTTTGTTACTACAGATACATAGGGGTGAATCTACGAGACCGATTTTGTTCAAGTGTTCAATTGTGCCTATATGACCAGATCGTATTCTATTTATTATAGTAATAAAGTCCCTCGACAGATTTTTCTCGGCAAACCATGTGGATTTGTTGTTCCTTTCCCTGAGTTTTCCGTAAATTTTGCCTTTTGTTTTGAAGGTGTTATTAAAAATTTGTTCCTCTTTTTCTTTTATTGTTTTTATGCACATTTTGGCTATGGTTTCTGAGGGGTTGTAGAAATCTATTTTTTTCCCATTATTACAGGCATCAACTGCTAGCTCATCTGCTGTTTCGTTCCCCAGTATTCCGCAGTGAGAAGGGCATCACACAAAAATGATTTTTCTCGCTTTTAAAATCAGTCTGCTAACGCGGGATTTTCTTTCTAGTATCAGTGGGTTGGTTTTTGTGTTTATTTCTGGAAACTTAACGGTTGTCAGTACACTACAAGAGAGTCTGAGCATATTACTAAATTCCTGTTAGCGGTAATTTTAGAATATTTGAGCGCTTGTATTATTGTATATGCTTCGGCCTCAAAAATAGTAGCAGAGGGGCTTGTCTTGTATGATTCTGAGTATTTTATTTCCGGGATAACGAAGGCAAAGCCTACGTGTGTCCCTCCGATTTGTTTGGAGCCATCTGTGTATATTTGTTGCCAGTTTGGCCACCGTCTCCACGTTTCCTTTTTGAAAATGTTATTGGCGGACTTTCTATTTCCATTGTTGATATTTATTCCTATATCTAGCTATACATATGTTTATAGGGGCAATCTGTGGTTTGATCGGTATTTCATAACAGGGTGGTCGATCTGTTCTGTAAGCGCCTAATGTGTTTGGGACTAGTTTTTTCCATGAGTCGAGTAGGAAAGATCTGCAGTAAGCGGGGATGTTTTCGTTTCTGTTGAGTTTTTCTGCTAGGAATTGTAGTTTAGGAATCAAAGGATGTAGTTTTAATGCATGTACCCGTGAGAGATATCTTATAGCTAAAAGTTTAGCTCTGTAATTGGTAGATTGTTCGTTTGCTAGGTCTCTTAATATGTTGGTTGACGTTGATCTAAAACAGCCTAATATTAGCCTCAATGCAGCGTATTGGGGTTTTTCTAGTTTATTAATTGTGGAACTCGATGCGGAGTGGGAGCAAAAGTAAGCCCATTCTATTGTGGCTCATATGAGTCCTTTGTACACCATTAACATGGTAGTGGGGTGAACTCCCCATGCTTTATGTGCAATAGCCTTTAAAATTCCGATGCTCTGTGTAGTTTTTAGTCTGATTTCTTCAATTAAGGCCTTCCAATTTAATTTGGTGTCTAAAGTTACCCCTAAAAATTTCGCGGTTTGTGAGGCTCTGATACTCGTTTCTTTAATCTTAATAGAGAGGAGAGATGTGTTAATCCTCTTTCTCGTGAACACCATGAACTTGGTTTTGGAGGTAGAGATATACAGTCCTATACCTTGGAGCCATGTTGCGATTACTTTTATCGTATGTTCGAGCTTTTGTATACATTTATTTATGTCTGATTCTTCCACGTAAATGACAATTCAATAAATAAATTTAAAAAAATGTTTAACTGTGAAAAAATATGAGATCTATTGTAACATATACAGTGTATGAATTACGTTTCCTGTAGGAATTTTGAATTTTGGAAATAAAAAAAAATGAGATCATTTTCTAACGTAGCCAAGTACAGTGAATGAATTAAGGTTCTTGTGGAATTCATTCGTGTACACTTTTAGCCCTAATCCCTCACTTATTCAGAAAAATTTTCCAGCAAACGTCACAGAGCAACAAAGGTTTCTCGAATGATTCTGCAATTATTAAGAGATTATCATCTGTTTTTATGCTAGCTCGGGTTATAAACTTAAAACAGTTTACGCGTACAAGTGCATGCATTGTATCTATACGATGTACTGCACAAATTCATTTTCAACATTACACACAAGCTTGGCGTGCATGGTTTTCAATCGGAAGCTCGGGAAGAGACAATTGTTCAAATTTACTATGAAAACAATAATTAATTAGTATTGTATGAACGATTGTGAAAAAAACCGATCCCCCAATAAAATATGAGAGGCCCTGTTATATAATGATTTGATAAACAATACAGATGGGTGAAATTTGTGGATAAAATTGAACAATTAAACGAACGGATAAAGAAATGAAATCAATCAATCCCTTTATATGCCTTTATCTTGTACGGATACATACGGCCATTCTTTCATGCCCATACGCATTCTAATTTATCCACGCGTCACTTTCACTCGTTTGTCCGTAAACTCATTTTTTTACCAAATGGGCAGATGATTGGATGAATTACACAAGTACTGAAATGGATGAACAAAGAAGTAAGTTGTGTAAACATTGATTTGAGAAAAGAAAACGCGTTGAATACGAAACATTTGGAGTAATGAATTTATCAGTCAAACTAGTCAAGAATGGATATTTTTCTTTGTGTACACAACGCGGGATCTCACGTCGAACTACTCAATAAAATAGTTGGATGGAAAAGGGATGGCAAATTAAAATATAATTACATGAGAGGATCATCAAGATTTCTTCAAATATATGGATGGATGAGGCATTCCTTCGCCGAGCTTCCGATTGAAAACCATGCACGCCAAGCTTGTGTGTAATGTTGAAAATGAATTTGTGCAGTACATCGTATAGATACAATGCATGCACTTGTACGCGTAAACTGTTTTAAGTTTATAACCCGAGCTAGCATAAAAACAGATGATAATCTCTTAATAATTGCAGAATCATTCGAGAAACCTTTGTTGCTCTGTGACGTTTGCTGGAAAATTTTTCTGAATAAGTGAGGGATTAGGGCTAAAAGTGTACACGAATGAATTCCACAAGAACCTTAATTCATTCACTGTACTTGGCTACGTTAGAAAATGATCTCATTTTTTTTTATTTCCAAAATTCAAAATTCCTACAGGAAACGTAATTCATACACTGTATATGTTACAATAGATCTCATATTTTTTCACAGTTAAACATTTTTTTAAATTTATTTATTGAAAATGCGAATATAGAAAATCATTTAAAACAACGGTCACGACCTTTTAATACTTGGCGTGCCTTTTTTACTTTTTGAAGTTTTAATATTTACTGATTTCACTTCTTTTTGCGAAGCGTGACAACTATATAGGAATCGTATTTCATTCACTGTATTTGTCAACTTCAGAAAACGATCTCATTTTTTTTTATATTTTGAAGTTTTTTATTGATAATGCGAATATAGAAAATTATTGGAAACTACGGTCGCGACCTTTTAATAATTGGCGTTCTTTTTTTACTTTGTCAATTATTTTTTTTTTCTGATTTCACTTATTTTTTAGAGGCGTGACAATATTTACTTAAGAAAAAAAATACATTCCTCGTCTTCGACGAAAATTTTTAAAACGATTTGTTTCAAGTTGAGTACTTTTCTCTATGTGGCAAAAGCAATCGACACAGCCAATTTTTCTATGTAGATGGACGAAAACTGTGCGGTTATGTTCATGTGAGTTGAAACCTTTTACAAGCAATAATGGTGACGATTTTGATTATCCATTCAGCATATAGAATTTTCTAATGAAAGATTGGGAAATTCCTAAGCAATGGGATGATATTTTCATTTTCTATTCCTTTTTTTGGAAAGCTCCATTTGTTTATTTGGAAAATTGATTTATGAAACTATCTTCTTCTTCTTCTCTTTCAATGGATTCCATGTTGACCTGGATACTGTCAATGGTTTGCAATGTCCAAAGAAACGTTTCCATGCTATTTAATATCTAAGACGACAGCTTTATAGTTATTTGTGTCCAGTGATATTTTTTCATGGTCTTCTATAACGTCAGAACATGCTTTCTCAATGCAGACTGTTAAATCGCCGATCTAGATATCGATAACTATGAGGAAATATATTGCAAACCATTGCACCGTTTACCTAAATATCGAAAAATATAAAATTGTCGAATATATATTGAAAAATATGAAGGCATCCACCTAGACGTCGAAAACCCTATAGTCGCCAACCTAGACATCGAAAACAATAGAGCCATCGACCAAGATATCGAAAACCATGCAGTCGTCAATCTAGACATCGAAAACCATGCGGTCGTCAACGTAGTCATCCTTAGAAAAACTGACTGCACCATCGGAAACTATGGAGCCGTTGACCTTCATACCGGAAACCATAGACAAATTCACCTCAACATCGGAAACTATGAAGTTATCGACCGGGATAGTGAAAACTATGAAGTCGTCGATCTAGTCCACGAAAACAATGGGAAAACATACCTGGACATTGAAAACTGCCGAGCCGTTGATCTAGACCTCGAAAAGCATGGAAAAACATACCGAGACGGCGAAAGCCATGAAAAAATATACCTATCCATCGAAAACCATAAAGCTGTCGACGTAGCCATCGAAAACAATGGAGCCGACGACCTAGACCATGAAAACCATGGAGAAACATATCCAGACATCAAAAAGTATGGAATTGTTGACTTAGCATCAAAAACCATGGCGGAATATACCTGGACCACGAAAATCATGAAGGAACATACCTAGACATTGAAAATTATGGAGAAATATACCTGGACATCCGAAACCATGGAGGAATATACCTAGACATTGAAAACTATGTAAACACATACCTAGACATCGAAAGTTATAGAGCCATCGACCTAGATCACGGAAATGATGGAAAAATATACCTAGAGAACAAAAACTATGTAAATACAGACCTAGCCATCGAAAACTGTTGAGCGGTCAACCTAGACCACGAAAAATATCGAAAAACATACCTAGACATCGATAACTATGAAGCCGGCGACCTCGCGCACTAAAACCATGAAAAAAAAACGAAAACCATGGAGGGACATACCTAGACATAAAAAAAATGATGGAATAATACACCTGGACATCGAAAACTATGTAGAAACATACTTAGCCGACGAAAGCCAAGGAGAAGCATACCCCGCAAACGAACAGTATGGAGCTGTCCACGTAGACATCGAAAACCATGGAGGAATCTACCTAGACCACGAAAACCATAGAGAAACATATCCAAACATCGAAAACCATGGAGAAATATACCTGAACCACGGAAACCATGATGGAACATGCCTAGATATTGAAAACCATGGAGGAATATACCTAGACATCGAAACCTATAGAGGAATTATCCTAGACCACGAAAACCCGAGAGAAACATACCTGGACATCAAAAACTGTGGAGTCGTCGTCCTCGACTGCGAAAACCATGAAGAAACATACCTAGACCACGAAAACCATGAAGGAATCTACCTAGATCACGAAAACCATGGAGGAATATACCTGGACCACGAAAACCATGGAGGAACATACCTAGACATCGAAACCCATGGAGGAATTATCCTAGACCACGAAAACCCGAGAGAAACATACCTGGACATGGAAAACTGTAGAGCCGTCGACCTCAACTGCGAAAACCATGAAGAAACATACCTAGACCACGAAACCATAGAGGAATCTAACTCGACCACGAAAACCATGGAGGAATCCACCTAGACCACGAAAACCATGGAGAAACATATCCATACATCGAAAACCACGGAGGACTATACCTGGACCACGAAAACCATGAAGAAACATGTCTAGACATTGAAAACCATGGAGGAACATACCTAGACATCGAAATCCATGGAGGAATTATCCTAGACCACGAAAACCCGAGAGAAACATACCTGGACATCGAAAACTGTAGAGCCGTCGACCTCGACTGCGAAAACCATGAAGGAATCTACTTAGACCACGAAAACCATGGAGAAATATATCTTTACATCGAAAATCATGGAGGAATATACCTGGACCACGAAAACCATGGAGAAACATGTCTAGACATAGAAAACCATGGAGGAACATACCTAGACATCGAAATCCATGGAGGAATTATCCTAGACCACGAAAACCCGAGAGAAACATACCTGGACATCGAAAACTGTAGAGCCGTCGACCTCGACTGCGAAAACCATGAAGAAACATACCTAGACCACGAAAACCATGAAGGAATCTACCTAGATCACGAAAACCATGGAGGAATATACCTGGACCACGAAAACCATGGAGGAACATACCTAGACATCGAAACCCATGGAGGAATTATCCTAGACCACGAAAACCCGAGAGAAACATACCTGGACATGGAAAACTGTAGAGCCGTCGACCTCAACTGCGAAAACCATGAAGAAACATACCTAGACCACGAAACCATAGAGGAATCTAACTCGACCACGAAAACCATGGAGGAATCCACCTAGACCACGAAAACCATGGAGAAACATATCCATACATCGAAAACCACGGAGGACTATACCTGGACCACGAAAACCATGAAGAAACATGTCTAGACATTGAAAACCATGGAGGAACATACCTAGACATCGAAATCCATGGAGGAATTATCCTAGACCACGAAAACCCGAGAGAAACATACCTGGACATCGAAAACTGTAGAGCCGTCGACCTCGACTGCGAAAACCATGAAGGAATCTACTTAGACCACGAAAACCATGGAGAAATATATCTTTACATCGAAAATCATGGAGGAATATACCTGGACCACGAAAACCATGGAGAAACATGCCTAGATATTGAAAACCATGGAGGAATATACCTAGACATCGAAACCTATAGAGGAATTATCCTAGACCACGAAAACCCGAGAGAAACATACCTGGACATCAAAAACTGTGGAGTCGTCGTCCTCGACTGCGAAAACCATGAAGAAACATACCTAGACCACGAAAACCATGAAGGAATCTACCTAGATCACGAAAATCATGGAGGAATATACCTGGACCACGAAAACCATGGAGAAACATGTCTAGACATAGAAAACTATGGAGGAACATACCTAGACATCGAAATCCATGGAGGAATTATCCTAGACCACGAAAACCCGAGAGAAACATACCTGGACATCGAAAACTGTAGAGCCGTCGACCTCGACTGCGAAAACCATGAAGGAATCTACTTAGACCACGAAAACCATGGAGAAATATATCTTTACATCGAAAATCATGGAGGAATATACCTGGACCACGAAAACCATGGAGAAACATGTCTAGACATAGAAAACCATGGAGGAACATACCTAGACATCGAAATCCATGGAGGAATTATCCTAGACCACGAAAACCCGAGAGAAACATACCTGGACATCGAAAACTGTAGAGCCGTCGACCTCGACTGCGAAAACCATGAAGAAACATACCTAGACCACGAAAACCATGAAGGAATCTACCTAGATCACGAAAACCATGGAGGAATATACCTGGACCACGAAAACCATGGAGGAACATACCTAGACATCGAAACCCATGGAGGAATTATCCTAGACCACGAAAACCCGAGAGAAACATACCTGGACATGGAAAACTGTAGAGCCGTCGACCTCAACTGCGAAAACCATGAAGAAACATACCTAGACCACGAAACCATAGAGGAATCTAACTCGACCACGAAAACCATGGAGGAATCCACCTAGACCACGAAAACCATGGAGAAACATATCCATACATCGAAAACCACGGAGGACTATACCTGGACCACGAAAACCATGAAGAAACATGTCTAGACATTGAAAACCATGGAGGAACATACCTAGACATCGAAATCCATGGAGGAATTATCCTAGACCACGAAAACCCGAGAGAAACATACCTGGACATCGAAAACTGTAGAGCCGTCGACCTCGACTGCGAAAACCATGAAGGAATCTACTTAGACCACGAAAACCATGGAGAAATATATCTTTACATCGAAAATCATGGAGGAATATACCTGGACCACGAAAACCATGGAGAAACATGCCTAGATATTGAAAACCATGGAGGAATATACCTAGACATCGAAACCTATAGAGGAATTATCCTAGACCACGAAAACCCGAGAGAAACATACCTGGACATCAAAAACTGTGGAGTCGTCGTCCTCGACTGCGAAAACCATGAAGAAACATACCTAGACCACGAAAACCATGAAGGAATCTACCTAGATCACGAAAATCATGGAGGAATATACCTGGACCACGAAAACCATGGAGAAACATGTCTAGACATAGAAAACTATGGAGGAACATACCTAGACATCGAAACCTATAGAGGAATTATCCTAGACCACGAAAACCCGAGAGAAACATACCTGGACATCGAAAACTGTAGAGCCGTCGACCTCGACTGCGAAAACCATGAAGGAATCTACTTAGACCACGAAAACCATGGAGAAATATATCTTTACATCGAAAATCATGGAGGAATATACCTGGACCACGAAAACCATGGAGAAACATGTCTAGACATAGAAAACTATGGAGGAACATACCTAGACATCGAAATCCATGGAGGAATTATCCTAGACCACGAAAACCCGAGAGAAACATACCTGGACATCGAAAACTGTAGAGCCGTCGACCTCGACTGCGAAAACCATGAAGGAATCTACTTAGACCATGAAAACCATGGAGAAATATATCTTTACATCGAAAATCATGGAGGAATATACCTGGACCACGAAAACCATGGAGAAACATGTCTAGACATAGAAAACCATGGAGGAACATACCTAGACATCGAAATCCATGGAGGAATTATTCTAGACCACGAAAACCCGAGAGAAACATACCTGGACATCAAAAACTGTGGAGCCGATGACCTCGACTGCGAAAACTATGAAGAAACATACCTAGACCACGAAAACCTTGGAGGAATCTATCTAGACCACGAAAACCATGGAGAAACATATCCATACATCGAAAACCATGAAGGAACGTGTCTAGACATTGAAAACCATGGAGGAACATACCTGGACATCGAAACCCATGGAGGAATTATCTTAGACCACGAAAACCCGAGAGAAACTACCTGGACATCGAAAACTGTAGAGCCGTCGACCTCGACTGCGAAAACCATGAAGGAATCTACTTAGAACGAAAACCATGGAAAAACATATCCATACATCGAAAACCACGGAGGAATATACCTGGACCACGAAAACCATGAAGAAACATGACTAGACATTGAAAACCATGGAGGAATATACCTAGACAGCAAAACCCATGGAGGAATTATCCTAGACCACGAAAACCATGGAGAAACATACTCGGACATCGAAAACTGTGGAGCCGTCGCCCTCGACCGCGAAAACCATGAAGAAACATGCCTAGTCCACGAAAACCATGGAGGAATATATCTAGATATCAAGAAATATGGAGAAATTCACGTGGACATTCAAAACCATGCAGGAATATACCTAGGCGTTAGTGGACTATGGAGAAATATACCTGGATATCCGAAACTATGGAGAAATACACCTGGACATCAGAAACCATGGGGGAATATACCTAGACATCGAAACCCATGGAGAAATTATCCTAGACCACGAAAACCATGGAGAAACATACCTTAGACATCGAAAACTGTGGAGCCGTCGACCTCAACCGCGAAAACCATGAAGAAACATACTTAGACCACGAAAACCATGGAGAAACATACCTGGATATCGAAAACTGTGGAGCCGTCGACCTCGAACGCGAAAGCCATGGAGGAATATACCTAGACATCAAGAATAATAGAGAAATACACTTGGACATTAAAAACTATGGAGAAATACACTCTCACATCAGAAACCATGGAGGAATATACCTAGACATCGAAATCCATGGAGGAATTATCCGAGACCACGAAAACCATGGAGAAACATACCTGGACATCGAAAACTAAGGAGCCGTCGACCCAGACCTCGAAAACCATGAAAAAACATACCTAGACGACGAAAGCCATGGAGGAATATATCCGGACATAAAATACTATAGGGTCGTCGACCTAGACATACTCGAAAAATCCAGCGGCGTCGACCAGGATTTTATATTTTTTTATTTTTATTATTTATTATTTAATTTTATTTTTATTATTATATTTTTTCATTTTATTATATTATTATTATATTATAATATATATTGTATAATATAATATATATATTGTATTATACATTAATTATAATAAAATATTTATTATAATTTATTTTATTATTTATTAATAAATAAAATATATATTATATAATAATACGAGTTATGCGTAAGCCAGGAGCTGGTATTGCCCCCGCTGTCCGCACATTCTCTGTCTCTCTCGCTCGGCGACGCGCAAGAGAGGGGGTAGCCGCGTTCAGCGTACTGTGTGACAGGAGAGCCGAGAAATGTATACCAAGCCTGCAAAGGCCGTAAGTCCGAACGTAAACATGCTCAACTTACGCCTCTCTGTCTCTAAGAAATGAAATTTATCGTAAAGCGTTCGGTCTCAATTCTTTAAAGAGACATATCTCGGGAATGGCTGAATGGATTTACTTCCAACAAAGACCAATGGAAAGGGAAAAATCGAAAAAAAATTCTCACCAATTTTTAGATTTTTTAATAATATGGTTTGTCCGCAAGCGCCGTTTGAAAACTCTGTGACGTCAAAAATCGGCATATTCGCGTATATAAGAGTGCGGCAGGGCTCGCGCTGGCTTTTTCTTTACGCGCTGCTGATTTTCCTTTTAATACTTGGCGTCGAGCCGCTACCGCGTCTCTTGATGTCATCTGCGTATTGGAGCGAGCGGCAATTTTGGCCTAAATGTTGATTAAGCTTCCGAATGTATATATTAAAGAGACTGGGGCTTAACACGCATCCCTGCGGTAAACCTTTACTTAGATTTTTGTTGGTAATAAATGTGCCGTTTTCGTAGAAGTTGGCGTTTCTATTGCTGATCATGTTTGCAATGAGACGTATGATGCAATTTGGTAATCTCAATTCTGAGAGATTCTCTACTAGTTTATTTGTGATTACATTATCATATGCTCCTTCCAGATCGAGAAATATTGCCGCTATACGTGCTGCTTTTTGGCAAAAGAATTGTATATATCTGAGGTAAAAATTGAGATGTTGTCAATGCATGAACGGGATTTTCTGAAGCCGAATTGTGAATTCGGGATTATTAATTCAGTTTATAACAAGAAATCGAGTCTATTTTTGATCATTCGTTCAAAGAATTTTAAAAAGCATGAGGCTAATGATATGAGTCTGTAACCTTTTGGTTTTTTCGGGATCAGGTAGTTTACGAACTCTAACCACGTTGGGGGGATCTCTCCCGTGAACATGCATTTGTTGAATATCTTTACTAATGTTTTCATTATTTTTTCTGGGAGTGTTTTAATTATTTTGTTATTCAATGCGTCTCTGCCTGCTGCGGATTTAGATTTTAATCTGTTTTTGATACAATTTAATTCTGGAAGTGAACATGGGAGCCAGATTCCACGTACCGGTTCGATTTTCCTTCTTTCCCAGTCTGGGAGGGGTATACGGTTTGGAGTCTCAGTGGGGGCGAGTTTTTCAATTGCCCTGTCTAGTTCTAACTTGTTTTGTGCCCTACTTTCATGATTTCTTTGTGTATGAATTCCGTTAAATTTCCTGACGATTTCCCAGACTTTACTGATCTTCATATGTCCGGGTTGATGAAGCCGGCGAAAGCTCTAAAGGATTCCGCTTTTTCTTTTTTGAAAATCTATTTGGTTGTTAGATCATTTTCTCTCCATTTCGTGAAATCTTCGGGTTTTTTTGTTAGTTTGTACTTTTTCATTGCTGTTCGACGTCTATCTCGCGCTTCAGAGCATTTGGTGTTCCACCAGTTCTTAGGCGATCTGTTCTTTGCTAGGCTATAGGAGTTTTTGTTGTGTACTTTCGCGCCTGCTTTAATGGCATTTTCTTTTATCAGATTTGTCAATAAATTATACTGTTCTATTGCATTGATCGTACTTATTTCTTCTGGGATTCTGTGATGTTTCATGTTTTCGGTAAAGTTTTTCCAATCTATCTTTGTTGTTGATAGTGTCGGTCTTCTGTCTCTGTCTTTATGGTTTATTCCTTTTATTCTAATTATGATAACAAAGTGGTCACTTCCCAGTAGGTCATCTGTCACCTCCCATGTTACTAAGGGAGACATCAATGCGTTGCAAAGTGTAATATCTAACGCGTTTGTCTTTCCATCTGCCGAGAGAAAGGTGTCTGCGCCATTATTTAATGTAAGTAAGTCAAAGTTGTCGAGTGCACGGGTTAGTGTTCTACCTGAGGGATTGATAGATCGGCTAACCGCCAAAACCGCCACATCGATCACATCCCAATTGCCTCCATCTCAGATCAAATTAAATGTACCGTAAAGCGAAAGCCCTCGCAGTATGTATCGTCTGATTTATCGAATAAACATTATACTCTTCTAACCACGGTGTTCGCATTTTATTTCGTATTACCCGTCTCACTCCTTCCCGCGTATTGACACGAAAGCTAAGCGTTGACATAATCATAACTAAAATCGAATTATTTCGTGTCCGTGTGCCTCACCGGGCGACGCAGTACAAAGGAGAGATAAGGAATTTGGGAGTGTGCGTGACACCAAGGCACGCTCTCACCTACGCAGTACACGGTTGCGTTGATCGAAAACTTGGCTCCTTGGCTTCATGTTCTCCTGACTAGCGCTCACCGATTCCAGAATCTATTTTGCCGATTATTAAATTAATAAAAACCCTTCGTGACCCGTCTTTCAAACCACGATTCATACGAGAGGTAAGAAATTCACATTTTTTGGTATTCTTTGCCGCAGTCACATCTCTGCGCTGCTATTTCCGTGTTTTCTTTTCTCTTTTTGATCTCATCTAGCAGCGATCTCTTTCTCTCGCATTCACTGAATGCCTATGATGAAGGATTAATACAGTACACACGAAAGTACAATTGCGCCCTGAGGCATTCTCGACAACCCAGTGCAAACGCGAGAGAGACAGAGCAGAGCTAACACTACCTCTCGCGAATATTAGTAAAATTCCGTAATTCGAAGTCCCAATCTCCTATTTCTTCCATTTCGTAATCCTCCCCCAAGGACTGAGCCACCCGATCAACGCACCGGGTATAGTAACGAAACGTTTCAATGGCAAGCACAGCCCCATATAGGGAAGTGCGCATTAAAGTCACCTCCTATTATTATGTGATGTTTCTCGCCGATTTTTGTCATTTCGTTGAGAAATGAGTTTCATGTTGTAATTCTTGTATAGAAATTGGGTGCTCTATAGCAACTTACTATATATAAGTTCTTGTTTCCCTTTAAAATTATTTCTATCGCTATAGTTTCGATTTCTCTTAAATTCCATATATTGGTCGGTAGTTGTATGACGTTATAGGGAATGTTTTTTTTTACCCCTATGGCAACCCCTCCTCCTCCGTTGCCGTCATTTTTGTCTCTTCTTATTAGGTTAAAATTTTGTATTTTCAAATTTAGATTCTCTTTAAGTCGCGTTTTAGATAGAATTAGGATGTCTATTTCTTTGGTTAGTTGTGGGAGCTCGTGTTTTTTGTTCATTAAACTCCTGCAATTCCATTGTGCGATACTTAGACCCTCAAAGTTGTCCGAGAACATCGATTACAGTGTTTTGCTTTGCGTAGAAAATACGCATAATGAATTTGGGTTTAGTTAGGAGTTAAGAGCTTTGGAATCTTCCTGTTCTATATTTGAAGGGATTCAGTGGAAGCGTTCTTTTCATGACTGTTTGAGTTGTTTTCGTTGTTCGTAATGTTGTCATTTAATTGGGTTGATGTGAGGAAATTTACTGCTGGGAAGTGTATTTCCCTGAGTTCGTCTCTTTGTGAGTCGTTGTTTTGTCTCTGTGTTTTCTCGCGGATCGTGTGTTGCCTTTGTTTTGCTTGATTTTCATTTTGGTAATGATTCGACGTGTTATTTGTTGTGTCTGATTTGGTTTTAGTAGTTGCAACTATAACCAAGTAATGTCAGATGAACGCCACAAACGCGTTAGCCTGTGGCGCTCGGCATCACGCTGTAGCGCCACTAGCGCGCCATCTACTTCGCCATTTTCATATTCCTTTGGCGTATTTCCCACTCGGACAAACATGAGTATTTTCTGTCTGGCCCGCAGAAGAAATGATTCAGTGTCTGGGAATGGTACTTTCACGTCGTTGATTTGTACGCACCTCTCTTTCCAGTCAATTTTTCCCTTGTTATTACCGAGGGTCTCATGTCCAAGTATTGCATCAAATTCTACAGGAAAATCATCCTTGACAACGTGGAACATTTCTGACTTGCCACAAATAGTAATGTTAGTTTGACTGAGAGTTTTAGGTCTATCTAAACTCGAAATTCCATATCATTCGTAAGTGATTGATTTATTAATTGAATTTTTATCAGCGATGTTTTCAATTTTTATGAGGTTTAATTGCGATCCCGAGTCCGCGAGAAATAGGGTTTGTTTTTTGATAAGTTCCCGTGACTCTATTATTATTGTTGGTGCATTATAGTTGCTAGAGGTTGTATTGAGATTGCAATTAGCCCGAAGGATTTTTCGTTCTATTACTTTGGGTCTTTCGGTTTTTGGTGCCTTTACTGGTTTTGTCCCGTCGAGGCACCTGGCCGAGGGGTCGTTGACTCGTTTCCCGCCGGCTGGTTATTCGGGTTTGCCGCAGCCTTTTCCCATTGTTATAAGCTCTTCTACGGCAATCGTTTATTACGTGCCCGATTTTTTTGCAATAATTACAGGATACGTTGTTTTTATTTTCTGTGGTTTGTTGTTGTTGTTGTTGTTGCTGCTGTTGGGGTTGTGGTTGTTTTTTTTGTTTGGCAAGTGCGTAACAGTCGTCTGTAACGTGGTTGGTTTTTTTGCAAAAATTACAAAATTTATTAGTTTTGTTGTTTGTGTCTTGATTCGATTTGTTGTTTTGTGAGCTGATAGGTAGGCAAGTTGGTTGGTTTTTGTTATTTCTTTCTGTTGGTCCTACCATTTTTTCGATTTCGATCGTTTGTTTATATATACTTTCGAGGGTTGGGAAAACGATAATTGGTATATGCGCACGATATGCTGGATTTACTCCTTTACGAAATTGGTCTATTGCCATATCTCGAGCCCAGTTTTTCGCTCCTCCAGGATCTTGTACTTTTGATAGGCCGATGGCCTGTTGAGTTTGATTTAAATGCAAGTTAATTCTGCTATAGAAACCAAGTAATGTTTCTTTGTCTTTTTGTTCAAAGGTGTGTAGCTCCTGAAGCCACACAAACAAAGGTCTTGATGTGATAAACCGATTTCGTAAGATATTGATTAATTCATTTATTGTACTGATGGTGAAACTTTCCAAACTTTCACATGCGATTCCTTTGCATTTACTTTTTAATAGTGTGACCACTGGTCTTTCTCCAATGTCAGGGACGTATTCTCGAGCAGATTCGCAGTAATTGATAAAGGTATTGAGAGAGCATGTTTTGGATGTACCATCGAACTCTGGTGTATATCTAGTGAAATCTCTATAGCTAGAATGTATGGGGTATGGAATGTTTTTCCGTGCTTGATTAGGATGCAGAATGTTATTGACAATTTATTCGGCGGGTACATTCATGACTACTGCGATTTGCTGAGGGTTAGGGTTTCCTCCAAATAGAAAAGGTTGACCCCCGGGGTTCGCTCCTGCTCCTGCGTTCACGGGATTTGGGTTGTCGGCGGGCATTGTGAATTTTTACGACTTACGTTGTGAAGAAAACCAACTGTAAATAATTTCAACAACACAATTAAGAAAAGCTTTCACAAATCGTGAAAAAAACATTATATTTAGAAGAAATACAAATCCGTAAATATATTGTAAAGGAAAAAAAAATTCAAATAGAACGTGAGAAATTCATTCCTACGGGAAGCATCCGGAACTTGAAAAAGTTCTAGTGAATCAAAAAGTTACCAAAAAATCGCATCAAAGGTAAAAGTCATTTGTTACTCTATGGTGACAGATACTTAGAAGAAAATCGATTCTTCTCAGATTTTCAGGATCCCTTGGTATTCACAATATTCGATGTCGATTTCGTGTCGGTACAAATTATGTTTAAATATGTGCTAAAAGTACTTGTCCGGCCCATCACTTTTCATTCAAATTGCTCATTCAAATAAAAATCAGGGCTCTTTTAGATCTGATGGATCACATGTATGCCTACAGAGGGAATTGAGAAAATTATCTCCAAGAGATTTTAACTTAATTGCATTCAATTTTTCTGTAATATACAAGAGATATTATTGTGTATTGATGAAAAAATACCCTTCGGACGATAAAAATTGTCAAGCTTCCAAGTTAACTCCCCAGTTTATATAGAAATGACGGCAATTTTTACTTCACATTTCCTTGTTCAACCGAATTTTATTTGTTATAGCAACTAACCTATTCTATTACTGAAGATATTCAACTGATAATAAATCGCATTTTAATAAATTTTCGAGAGGATTCGTCTGTACAATCTCGTTTTTTTTATTATCATGTACACAATTGCACTTTGTTAAAATCAACATAAAAACATGAGTGAATTGTTGCGAAGAAATAGTTGCCGCCGAGCATATATGGAATGATGTTCGAATTCAAGTGGGCGTGTAACGGCAGCGTTAATACTAGTTCCATAAAAATAATACATTAATTAAGGTCTAGTTTGATTTTGATTTGAATGAGCAATTTGAATGAAAAGTGATGGGCCGGACAAGTACTTTTAGCACATATTTAAACATAATTTGTACCGACACGAAATCGACATCGAATATTGTGAATACCAAGGGATCCTGAAAATCTGAGAAGAATCGATTTTCTTCTAAGTATCTGTCACCATAGAGTAACAAATGACTTTTACCTTTGATGCGATTTTTTGGTAACTTTTTGATTCACTAGAATTTTTTCAAGTTCCGGATGCTTCCCGTAGGAATGAATTTCTCACGTTCTATTTGAATTTTTTTTTCCTTTACAATATAATTACGGATTTGTATTTCTTCTAAATATAATGTTTTTTTCACGATTTGTGAAAGCTTTTCTTAATTGTGTTGTTGAAATTATTTACAGTTGGTTTCGTAATTTTTTTTACATACCATTATGTTTTTAATTTTTTTCATTCGTCATCCGATGTACTCATCACTTTTGCATTTATTTGACAACGTTTAGTTCATTTGAACACCAAACGTTTTTCATACATTACCAAGATTTAGCAGATTCAATTTTTTTTATTAATTACGTTTGAAATGGTTTATTTATGACCTTTAGTAATGAATTGCTCATTTGAAACAAGTTTCGAGAGAATAGATCGAACAACTTCTTATAAATCATCGTACATTTGTGGTTTGAAGTACATGAGTGTCACACGGGGTTTCACTGAGACTACTGTCCAGGTGACATAAAACATAATAGTATATTACGTTACAAGTGTGAAAAAGAGGGAATATTAATACGAGTGGGGTAATGTTTTTAGCGACAGTCGTAGGTCAAGCGTAGACAAGTGATAGATGAGACGAGCCAAATCGAGGAAGCACGAGCCGAGCCGAAGGCGAGGCGAGTTATCCCTCGGTTTGGCTCGTCTCGTCTAGCACGAGGCGGAGCGGGACCTACGACTGTCGCTAAAAATATTAACACACGAGTTAATATTCTCTCTTTTTTTACACGTGTAACGTACACTATTTTTTGAAACTAGTGTGAGGAAAAGTCTTCTTCGGGAAAAAAATTAAGTGAAATACATGGAAAATTAAAATATTGGAAACACATATTTGAAAAACTATTATTTATTTGTTTTCGTCTTACAAAAATTGTTTTTTCTTTGGTATTTCAAAAGGTGCAAAAAACAATAACATTTCTTCATTAGTTTGAAGAAAGAAAAAAGATTTCTCTAGTCACTTAAGAAAACAAAACAAAAATGAATATGGTTAATGATGGCGTTTCCTAAAATAAAAGTAAAATAAACTCTTTATTCATGAAGAATTTGATATTTTCAGATAAATCGATTTTATTACATTACCAATTTTTTTGAGAATAACTTGGAAGCGAAACGAGATAGGGTGATTTTGCCTCAACAATTACTCTATCTTGCTTAGTTTTTGAAATATTCCCACATAATTGAGGATGCAATAAAATTGATTTGATTTTAGGCATTTTTTTTTCCTCGATATGGAAGGTGCAATTTGTGCAATCATTGATGCTCAACGTGATCCCCGGACGAGCTGTCTGAAGTTCAATCGGTACAACGTTCTCTTTATCAGATACACTTGATACTATTTGTTTCCCCAGTGATATATTTCTTGAGCTCGAGCCAGCAATGGCCTCCATGGGTGGTGCTACTGGGGATGATCTAGACGAAGTCAGTTCAGAGTTAGAACCATTCGAAGCCTTCGTAAGAAGTGTTCTGGGTGAAGATCCACTTGGTTTCGATTCAAAACTTGTGCTAGGCAAAATTATTGCACTTGTGATTTTTTCGCAGATTTTTTCTTTACTAGATTTCGAGTGAGTGATGTATCCTGAGGCTGCAGTATCGCTCTTCCATCCACCAAGCCTTTTTAAATCTTCCATATTACCCCCGCCCTCAACAAATAGGGATGCTCCAGTGTGACGAATGGTATGACTCGTATAACGTTCAGGATTTGGTAGTCCCAAGAACTGAGCAATAATGAAGGGTACTTTTCCCATTTTATTGATACCAATAGCTTGCTTCGTGCATTTACCATTTTGGTAATTTATGAAGAACCGTTGGTGGGGAACATTGCTTGGACGAAGTTTGATGTAGCGTTGTACGATCTGATAGAATCCATCTTTTACCACAAAGGACCTGGCTTTTCCATTTTTCGAGAATGGAATCTGAATGAGCATCATGGGAATTTTTTTCTCTCGGTCTTTATCTGAGTAGAAAATTTCTAAATCAACTGTTCGCATATTTGTCAACTCTTCTCTTCTGTAAGCGCCCAAAATTCCAAGGGTCAATGCTACCTAATCGAAAAATACGTGGGTGTTGAACAAATGGAAAATATACTCTTTTATTGTTTCTTTAAATGAAGAAAAAAAATTATATGACTATAGTGTTTTCAGACAACTTAAGTTTATAACAGAGACATACCTTTTCAAACAAGTATCGTGAGTCATCTGCATTAACCAAAAAGTCCTCTACATGAAGTCCAGTAAGGGCAGGAGCTTTTTTCGTCTCATATCCTTTGGATTTTTTCTTCAGGAAAGCAATTAGTTCACTGTAGGTGCCAATATCGACTCCTTGATGGATTTTGATGGTACTTTTTAATTTGCTGTATTCACTCCACAATGTCGATGGTGCACGCGTCTCCGACATTTCACTAAAGTATGTCAATAGCACACGAACTGATGTCGAATTAGTTTTTCGGTCTTTTTGCCATTTAACAAAATTATCATAGGCCTTTGTGTACAGGTCCCCCGATTTGGTGGGAAGCAAATTTCTTTTCGATTCATTGTAGGTTTTTTGCAAATCGGGCGGAGTTCCAGGATTTGCATATTGCGAATCAGAAATTTCATCTTCCGACATATCTGCTTTTCTTTCTTCTTGTTTATTTTTTTTCTCAACTCTTCCTTGCCTTGGTAACGCGATGAACGGTAAATACGTAATAACTCAAATGACTGCCGCCGTATTACTGATGGAATTCAGTTGAGACAAATGAACAAATGTTCGATGTTTTTAGCTAAATAGGTAGCGAGGGAAATAATGACACCGGATTGGCCAAAAAGTAACTACCGCGATACCCTTTAAACGGTTGCGAAGAAACAAACCTCAAAGCGTAACTATAAAATCTGCTGTTGTAAACGAAAAGTAAAATCTGTAAACGAAAACGAACTTTTCGTTTACAATCATAAGAGTTACGAAAACTGTCACTTTATGCTCAAAAATTTTTAACCAAAAAGAGACTTTTCCGAGCACGAGTTTAAAAAAAATTTATAATTAAAATTATTTTCTGCCTCGTCGAAAGAGATATCGAAAAAAGGGACCAAAAATTTTTTAATCAAATTACGGCTAATATATTTAAAAATTCAAAAAATTGTAACGAATTATCAATTTCAATGTTGAGATTAAGTCGTTAAATAACGACAGGATTTCAACGACTAAGGCACTCGAATCTTTTTTTCAGTGTGACGGTTTTTTATTTTTGACCGTCACTAAAGCATAGAGTATCGGAAGGAGAGCGCTCCCATAGCTCCTGCTCGATACTTCGGCCACACGATTATCTCACAGGGCTTGCTTAGGGCGATAGTTTTGTTAATATTTTATTAATTTGCGTCTTGGAATACATTTTTTCATGTGAGTGATCCCGGGAAAGATAGAGAGAGAGAGAGAGAAAGGACTTCGCATTCTGTTGTTGATACAAGGACGAGGCAACGGAAATCTCACGGAAGGCTCAAGAATATTCGAGTTGGAAAATATTCGTTTGGCATCGAGGACTTGGTTGTTTTTCCATCGTTACGCCAGGGCCGTCGTACCCGCCGGATTCTCCCGTCGACAATCATCGAACGGCGATCATCGCATCATTCTCGCGAGGTCCCGTAAATTATGCGAACTCCACGGTCCGTTTTCTTGCGTAAAAATGTAATGGTCGAGCCAGGGGTAAAATGCATTAACATCGTGTGTAGCATTTCCCGATTTTCAAACTCATTCTGGGGCCCTGTCTAACGCTCGGACCAATTTTGTAATTGCGCCGGACCTGTCAATAATTTTCGGGAGTATTCGAAATTAGGAGAGGGGCGGGAGACAAAATCCTCGTTACGCGTAACGTTCTGGTTCTCGAGGAGATTCTCGTGAAGTATCGAGCAGAGAGGACGTGTCGCGAAAATGGGAAGAAACACCGTGAGTTCCTTCCTTTTCACTTTCTGGTTTGGTTGGTGGGCCCTCGAACATCTTTCCCGGGTCATATTTTTCGTGATCTTGTATAATTAAAAGAATTACCGTCCTTCTCTTGTGTTGAGAGAAATTTGGTCTCGGTGACGACTCTGTCACGCGTTCCTTTGTCGGCTCTTTCGATTTTTGTTCCCGCGATCGCCCGTTTGGCGTTTCGCGTTAGTTAAAGTTAAATTTTGTGTCGAAGAGTAATCGTGGCCGTACTCGAGATCTCCAATTTTGGTTTCGTGTTTGGTAAATAATTGTTTCCGGTTGGCGTAAGTTGTTTCCCGGGCTGAAGGGTCGCGAAATTGTGTAATTGCGTGCGTGTGTGAGTGACTGGGTCGGGATGATTTGACGCGAACAACGTTCGATAGCTCGACCGAGTAACCGAATATCGGGGGCTCGGTATTGCGAATAAAACATCGACAATTTCGTTTTCATCTTAAAATTTATTTTCTCGACCGTGAGTAGATCCACGGAGAGAATAAATTCGAGCTCGGTTTAGATTGTAGAGAATGTAGGATCCCGACCAATTTTGTGTGTGAGCGTGCGAGAATTTTGAGTGTGTGAGTTCGCGATTCTTCCCCCGTGGTTCAGTAGAGACGCGTGATCGTTATATTTTCGTTATCCCGCATTAATTCTTTCGATAAATTAAATTTGGGTAAATTCTTTTCTTGAGCGAAATAATGTAAATTTGTTTGCGACTGGAACTTATCCCGAGCGTGTGTATTTCCTTTATCATTTTCCTTATATTTTTCGACTTTAAGATTAAATTTGTTATTATTATTTCCAAACATAATTTTTGTGTTTTAATTATTCTCGAGGTCACCTCGCCCATCCCGCTGATCGCAAGCTGGTCAACTTTACGTCTCTCTCTCTTTGCCGTCGAGTCGCTTTGCGACTGGCGCCCAACCTTAAAATTTCCATCATTAGATTTTGTTTAAAATCGACGGGAAAGAGAGCCAGACTTTTGTGGCATTTTTCGGGGCTTGGAAAAATCCGTCACATCAGATAACGCAATAGTGATCGATTGGAATAATGAAATACAACATAAGAGGGTCACCCCGTGTGGGAGCCGGATTTTGTGGGGTTTTTTCGCGATTTTTTTGCAGCAAGGAAAAAAAATATAGACTTTAGAAATTTGAAGGGTTTATAGTAGTAAGGCTATACCAGTTCTAACTCAGGGATCTCAGGGGGGAGCGGGGACGGGGGAGCGCGGGGACCGTTGCGGGGCTGCATGGTATGTGGAGGGGGAAGGTTCTCGGACAGCGGGGGTGCGGCGGCACTTTGATGACAAAAGATTGCCGCACTCCTCGAATGACTGATTTATGTTTCCGTTGCGGGGCTGCATGGTATGTGGAGGGGGAAGGTTCTCGGACAGCGGGGGTGCGGCGGCACTTTGATGACAAAAGATTGCCGCACTCCTCGAATGACTGATTTATGTTTCCGGTGTGATCATCAGATTGCATTGGACAGAATTTTCTTTTGAAAAAGTGACCTGCTCTTTTCGAAAATGATCTCAATTATCGGACCAAAGCACTACTCTAATGACAAATTTATGTGTCCTACATATTTTTGCATTCCTGAGATGGTACCAGTTTCCATGAGATTTCTTTTTCAAAATGCCCCTCCCCCGACTTTTCACTTGAGACTTGTATCTTTGAAAAAATATATTGTTATTCCGAGAATTGCACGTCACACGACGTCTAATGATAAATGTCCAGTGTTACATATCTCTACATTCCTGAGACGGCGCAAGATCCAACGAGATTTCTTTTTCAAAATGCACCTGCCCTTCCCCGAACTTTTGACTTGAGAGTTGTTTGAATGTTTTCCGAGAAAAAAAAAAATTTCACATCGAACGCTTATTCTGAAAGTAAACGTCGCGATGGAAAGGTGTGCTAGTATGTATGCTATCCATCCAGCAAAAGATCCATCGACATTAACGGAAAATGAACTTGAGTCATTGCCGAAGGCTTTGCTTTTAAAGTACTATAGTAATTCTATTCCTACGTTATGGGATCGTTTACCCAAATATTTGCAGTGTGATGCTGATGTGCAATCATATCAATTGTGTTTCGATCATTTCAATCAACCCTGGGTGCGAACTCATATTGATTCAGCTAGACCCAGACGTAGAAATTGTGAAAAGTGCTCGATTATGGAACGACTTGTAAACATCTATGGGACTTTACGGATAAAAAATCCCTGTGAAATGACATCGGAGGAGCTCCAAATTATATCTCCAACCATCTTCAAGGAATACTTTGGTGAATATACAGATATTCTGTGGGATCGTTTACCAGAATATTACAAATCCGATAGTGAGATTGCATTATTACGTCGTTGCGTTGAACATTGGAATGTATCATCGATGGACGATCATATTGACGGTTCGGCTCCGCAACGTCGAAATTGTAGGAAATGCTGTGAACGTGTTTGAACAAGTTTAGAATGCACGTGTTCATAACGTCGGCGGAATCAAAGAGCCTGTACAGAAAAAAGGACCACCGGAGGAGATTGCATCGATTCCAATATAGATCACGTTTGAACCTGTTTGAAAGCGTGTGGAAGGGGATGATCCAGTTTTGGGGTAGGGATAGATGGAAAAACTACAAATAGCAGAGTCCAGAAGAAAAAAGCATTACTTCACGTCTTCGTAAAGTTGAGTCAAGACTTGCTCTTTAAAGAAAATCTCAAAAAACTATATCCATAATGGAGTTCTCCGCCATCAACAATATCATCGCAAAGTCAGAGTATCTCCCTGCCAAGAAGCTGAAAGAACTCTAAGTCAACGAAGAATATCGCGTCTCGGACGTTAGGACAGCAAATACGAAATGGGGAAAAAGATACGTCGCCGAAATCAGGAATGAATTCACCGTATTCCTGCCACCGCGAGTTGTCAAGAATCCAGCGGTATTCGAGAAACTTCTGGAAACGGCTCATTGTGGAAAACTATACATGAAATATCTCGGTGGTGGTTGGAACGCTATTGAATTTTCTCAAAGAGATTTCTAATATTCTCAACGCAAAAATGTATATATCTGAATCACCGATGAAATGTATGTTGAAGGAGGAGGAGGAGGAGGAATATTGTATAAATAAAATTACACATTTATGAAAAAATTGTTTTGTTTATTCCAAGATCCCTCTATTACATAATGCATGATATACGTATAACCAGCTTTGCAAAGATTTTACATTCTTCGTTGCACAATTAAATTTCGATTCGTTGGTGTGGTGGTGATGGTCGCATTTCGATGGACTTTTCGGCAGTTTTTTCAACGATGGGCAGTCCAAAGTCTCCAAATCGACAATCTCCGTTAATAGATCCAAAAAGTTCGTCAGCCATAAAGACTTTTCGCAGCCTTTTACGAAGATGGTATGAGCGCCGCGTAAGATAGTTTGAATTATTCCTCTTGCAGCATCGTATGGTATTACACCAAAATCCCATGATAATCCATGAAAATTACGTTCCAGCCATTTGTTTGTCGTTTTATACTTTGTCGGCAGAGAATCCCATGCATACGGTGGTGCGAAGAAAAGTGTGAGAGGTTCAGCATTCTTCACGTCCGCACGAATGATTGAAATTTCTTTGAGTATAAACTCATTGATGGGTCCTTTGAAGCCTTGTAGATCGATGACAAAATCCATGATGACTGTTGGCTGAAGAAGTTGATGGTACGGTTTTATACCAATTTTCTCACCCCACCACTCACAGGATTGTATTCAACGATGCGATCGTGTAGAATGAGGCAGTATGCGCATGTTTGTGCTGGAATATTTGTGCTTGTTCAAATTCGAGGCGCACATCAACAGGTCCAGACTTGAGAGAATCGTTCGGCTTCGAGCAGTCAATCACAATGAGAGGTGCAAATTTGAGAAAATCCGCTTTTGTAAGCCATGGTTCAGCCTCCTTATTGTAGTACATCGGTTGAAAGTTTGTATACATATCGTACAGTACTGCATACTGATTTTGTTCTATATTCAAATTCATATTACCATAAGGATAACATTGTGAATTCAAGTATAATTTTACATCAGTAACGTTGCAATGATCAAAATTACTCGCATTTTGCCTCTTATTATTCTTTCGTCCTGTTTGGAATGCCAGGATCACATATCGAGGTTTTTCCAGCTGCGTTGATGTCTTGACTGACCACACGTGTTTCGATGTCGCCGGTAACATTGGATATTCATACAATTCCCATGTACGAAAACTCATTGGAATTGGGGTATCTTTGGCGATGAATTTCAGCAATTGAATTTTCCGTTTATCGGCCACGGTGACGTATGGAACGAGCCATTCAATTTTTCGTAGTGTAATTTTATAATCTTCAGCGGCTGGTTGAACTATGGCATTATCATCGGAACGTGATCTAGTCAAAATCAATTCGTGCTTTGCATTCACCACCATTTTTCGATAATCTTCAGCAAATCCCAGCAGCATGCTCAGTGGTATGCATACGTCAAAGTTGCCTGCTGCGTCCACAATCGGTTTCGTCTCATCGACATCGACCCAACCAGTGTTCTCAAGCATTGTACTTCTCGCCGACGAATGAGATGTATATCCTTTCATAAGAGATGTGATTCCCACATTTTTATTACGATCGATTTCAACGGCGTTAAGTTCATAACACACTTCCTCGAATAAATGACAAATGGCATTGTTAACGAAATTCGTTGCAGCTAACACTGTACCATCCGGCATTGTCAGTTTGCCGCAAATGTGAATTGAACTTTTACTCGGTAGAATTGATAAATCTTGATGCTGGATTGAAATACGTATTTCATCACTATTGTTGTATGTTGGCGATGCGTATGGTTGATGTGCATGAACCTCATAATGTATGATGGATTCATCAAACATGACGGGTGTCTGGATGTTTACGATTTCTTCCTCCATTGCAGGCAGCAGATGCACAACGAGCAAAGCAGATAATTTCTCACACGCGAACTCCACGAATTTTGAGACCCAAACTCTTCAATAGTAGAAGGTTTTGAGGTGTTAGCTCTTTGAGCGTTGATCGACGACTGGTTTCGCGATCCCATGTTGGCTTATTAATATTGCCAATACGATGATTGTAAATTATGCCCATTGAGATTTTATATGAAGTCTTATGGTGATGACTTCACCGCGGAAATTGATCAAATCTCCGTCTTGATCGACAATATGAAGCTGTATATTGTCAATGCGACGAGTTGTGATTGGTAGATAAATGACGCTCGACGGTACTTCGATGATTTTATAGCCGGCCGGTACAGATGGGAAAAATTCGTGAATTGTATGAACTTTTCGCCCGTTGATGTATGCACCAGTGGTTATGTTACACTCGACTCGAATGGCGTTCACTTTGAGAATGGACACGGGTAGATCAGACACATGTCTTTTATTGAGCTCCAATCGACGCGACGTAAAACCCAGCAAAGGTCCAATTGAATTTTTGGATGTAAAATCAATCGATTGATTGCACTCAATTTCACTGCGTAGCGTATAATTATTCGGCTTAAGCTGAATTTGTATGATTTTAGATGCCAACTCAGTTTTCAAATATTTTTCAATATCTTCAATTTCATAGCTGCCCGTTGGAATGGTCACCACATGATTTCCAACGTGAAATTCATTGCAACCAATGTCGATATTTGGAATCGAATTGAATGTGAGCAGCTCGACGAGTCCAAAAGTATAATTTTTGTCGGGCGATAGTTCGTTGGGTGGAAAAAATTGTGCCTCGAGTATGGAGGATGATCCAGTAATGGTGATCGTCAAACTATCATCCATGATGCTTGCAGATTTAGAACTAAACACGCAGCTCCATAGTCCTCATTTATATAGTGCATAATTGTCTCGTCGATTTAGTTGCCCACACAAAAATTTCAAACATAAATGTCCACATATTATTGTATCGTATTCCTGATACTTTTTATAATTGTATTTCACGCTACCAACATTGAAGTATCTCATGAGTTCGGGTGGAGGTGGGAAATTGCCGAAACTATCAAAGTATGTGATTCGTTGCGCAGTCTTTTTATATGCAACCCAGTGTGTCCCAGGGCCCACATTTTCATCCAAATTCACGATTGCTGATTCTTGCTTGAGTGGTCCATTTTCAGGTAAAGTGTCACGCATGAAAACGCCACGAAAGTTACGAATTTTCATGGCTCTCGCATACTTTAGCAGATCGATGTCGGTGAGTGGTTGATGTGGTAGCGTGATTATACGTTTTTTTGTCCCGAGGTAAAGACCCAAACCCTGTTTGTATGGTTTCAGATGTAAACCTTTACCCAAAGCGATGGCCTCGAGTGTTCGGTTGTGACGTTTACTTTCCTCCAATTCCTTTTTAGCCGCTTGAGCAGCATTTACAGCTTTGACTATTGCAGCACTTCCACCAGACAGTGCACCAACGGCGCTAAGGTCGGCAAAGATGGGTACGAGGAAGGGCAATAAACCGCCGATTTTGCGAGGTACAGGTAGAACCCGAGGCGTGCGTACTTTAACACCTTTAACACTGGCACGCGCACCTTTCAATGCTGACATGACGATTTCACGGGGGTCACCACTACGAATCATGGCTTTCTTTGCAGCACTGATGATTTTTTTCAGGCAAACACTTTTTTTGGTCTTTTTCGTCACTCCTTTCATACCTAGACCAAATTTCTTTTTCGCCTTCATAATGTTTGTCACGGCCCAAGCACTTGCTCTTTCACCAAGACTTGCGTCTTTCAAGGTTACACGTTGCCAGGCTTGTTCAGCCAAAATTTTATCCGCCAGATGTCGTGCTTCCAAGTTTTCACGATTTTTTGAATATGCGATATCGTGTTCTTTACAAGCAGCGTCCAGCGCGTTTATACCAGGATCACCACGAGCAAGACGTTTGATCAATTTCGTACCAGGTCCACAATATTGATAGCCCGGTAGATGTAGTTCCACGGGGAGATTGTTGATTATACTGTTTACCAAACCTTTACCAGGTTTATCATGTACAATCATCAATCTGCAGTGGTCACAACTCGACTGACTATTCCAACATTATAAAGTTGCATTTATATGATTTTTTCAATCAGTCGCATGCGAGATGAAGTCGAAGAAACAAGTTTCAAGCGGTCAACTCCCCGTAATAAATTTCGATGAATTTATTGTTGGAGCGGGTAGTGTGAAGAAGCGTCATGGAAACTTACTACCTAACAGCATTCGAGCCGTATTTTGTGGCCCCTCGAATTGAGGAAAAACGAATGCCTTACTCACGCTCCTATTACATCCAAATGGTTTGAGATTTGAGAATATATATTGTGACGAAACACTCGCGCGACGGCCCGAGCCCGTCGAAACTAACGAAACTCCGCGATCTTTAGATCGCGGACAAAACATCGCGGCGACCAAGGAGACTATAGGGAAGGAGTCCAATCTCTGTATTGGGCGCCTGTTAGAAAAACGTCCGTGAAAATGTCGGGAACCCGGGTTCGAGGAACGGCCACTCGCGTCGCATTGTCGTTTGTGTACGGATATATATAGTAATAAAATCAATGTCGTTGGTGAAACTGACCGCCATGGCGGCCGAATCGTGGATTTAAAGAGCTTTCGCGCCTGTCAAAAATTGTTGAATCAACGATTATGAGTGCTCGTAATCGAAAATACTAATATGTATTGTAATAATATTCTCCAGCAACGTAAAACCCTGTGCTTTACACATTCCAAATATCAGCTTATCTCCTCTCGTATGTCGCGCTGCTAAGAAAAACCATAGCATCCGGGAAATTGCCGGTTCACATACTCATGTCGAAAGAAATTTTTTCTCACAAATTTTTTTTTGCATGATATTTATGAATATTTTAAAATTATATTGATAACTATAGCTTTTGTGACCATAGTTACTGTTTCATAAAACCTTAACATATCAAGCGGCCCGGATAAGCCAGTAGCATTTTCTGCCGTTTAGGATATCATTAGCTTACGTGGTGTAATGGTTCAATGACGGGATGATACTCGTGGAGTCCGCGGTTCAAATCCTCCTTTGTTTTATTTTTTTTTCATCATAAATAGTTATTGTTCTGACTATAGCAGAAATTTAAAAAAATCAATTGATTTTGTTGAATTATGTTTTTTTTTATTCATTCATATAAAAAATGACTGCAATATGTTAATTTATTTTAACAGCAATAGCCACTGTGTCAGTGTATTCCATTTTACAAAGATAGGTTAGACCACGGTTAGACCCACAAAAACTATCAACAGTGTCAGCTGGCAGCAACGCATGCGCGTATATAACGCGTACATAATGCGCATGCGTTAACCCGTACACTACCTGCAACAGCGCCGCTCGAGAGGAACCCTCTTTCCCGACACTTTTACGGACGTGCCCGATTGCCGAGATTGGACTCCTTCCCTATAGTCTCCTTGGCGGCAACCACGCTCGTCGTTATTGACAGGTGGCGGCCATCTTAGGCCGGTAGGCACGAGCCCGAGCGGGGCTACCGGCGCCGCTCTGAACTTCGCCGCGCTATATTTTCGGAAATTAATTCTTTTTGATTTTTATTATTTTAAGTCGCCCGAGCACGTAATTACGATCAAAATTCTCAGAAAAATAACACGAGTTTAAGAAAAATGATCACGAGTCAAATTAATAACATAAAAACTGATCACAATAAAAAATGTCAAAAGCGACTACGACGCATGCGCGGGGAGAGCGTCGATGGGCTATAGGACGCGTACGTGACTTTTCGCGATTGTAATTAATCAAATCGTATTAAACGAAGTAAAAATGCCAAATTGAAGAAGAAATTCAGTAATAATTGATCCAATTGAAGTTTTTGTTATTAAAAACCATACAAAGCTGAAAATCATAAAAAGCGGTAGTCCGCGCATCGTATGTTAGCCCGCTCGACCAACGGGCGAGCGTGAATCATGGCAACGGGCCAATCAGAGTAGGCGTTACAGAAAGATGCGCAGAACCGATCGAAAGCTGAGATTCTCGGCGCTCGAGAATTTCATGGTGGGGAACGGGGTATAAGAAGCGCTGCGCGACTCATTCGGCAGACAGTTCTCCCTGGCTAAAGAATCAACTCGGACCTCTCTCAGTACATCTCTACATCAGCCTCAGCAATACTACACCTATCCTCAAAATTTTTGGGGTTCCCGTAGCGCGGACTCTCGGATCGACTCGGCGACGTCTCGATCCCATAGCCCGTGGACGGTGAATTGCCTATTTCCTTGGATGCCTGGATTCTCGGAGCGACTCGGCGACGTCTCGATCCCATAATCCAGGGTCCGCACCTAACCTCTAAAAAAATTCCGGCTTTCCGTTGCACGGAGTGCTCCGATCGACTCGGTGACGTCTCGATCCCATAACACGTGGACGGAGGGTTACCTTTACCCGGTAAATGCACGGACTCTCGGAGGGATTCGGTGACGTTTCTATCCCATAGCCCGTGGTTTACATCCTACCCTTTTACATTTTTTTACATCTTTATTGAGGAGGATTAAAATTTATCCTATTATTAAGAATTAAATTCGCATTTGAACAACATTGTCCGAGGTGGTCCAGACAGGGAAATCTAGACCCATTTAGAAAATAATAATCCAAGAAACGATAGTTTAAAATTGATTTTATATCGAGTAAAAAGAAATTCAAAATTGTAAAAGTAAGAAATACTCTTATTTGATTTCAAAAGCGAGCGTAACAGGACATCGGAAAAACCGCGTCAAACGAATTATAGCACGAAGCATCGAATCGAGAGCTTTTTTTATCGAGAGATTAGAACGAACGCGACCATTTAATTTAAAATTGTTTTATTTCTAATTATTATTTTTGTACAATCAAATTCCGAAAATTGAGAAATTAAAAAATTATTTCAGACAGAGAATTTGCAACCTTTTCGGGTCTTTCGGGTCTTTTTCTCGCCAGATCCGATTAAACAAAGCAAGACAGTTTAAAAACAAAAAACACAAAATTGTTTTCGAATTAGCAAGCCAAGGCACAAAATTTCTTTTATTTTTGTCAAAATTCGGTCTAATAATTGAATAAAATTGATTATTTTTATATTTTACCAAAATTCACAGTGTCCGCGTTTTCTTCATACCTGCTCCTTATTATTAAGGTTGCTCGAACCGACGCGTGGCGGCGTTCAGGCCAGGTCGGCAAGAGCGTTTCGTTACAATATCTATACTCGAAATCGTTGAAGCAGCCAAAACACCGATTGCTCGAGCGAATGCTTAAACCTGTGGAAGGAGTGGAATTTTTTCAATTTAACGAGCATGAACAAGTTGTGGCACCTAGTGAAGCTCGCCCAAACTCCATATTCATCTTTGACGATATAGCGTGTGAGAAACAGGACAATGTGAGAGCATTCTTTTCCATGGGAAGACACGAGATTGTGGATAGTTTTTATCTCTGTCAGACGTATACTCGTATTCCGAAACATCTCGTGAGAGACAATGCAAATTTGATAGTGCTATTCAAGCAAGGTGATATGAACCTCAAACATGTATATAATGATCATGTCAATACGGATATGACTTATGCAGGTTTCAAAAAAATGTGTGTCAAGTGTTGGAAATCGGATAAGTATGGATTCATCACGATTGACAAGGACAGTGAATTGAATGCTGGAAGATATAGAAGGGGATTTGATTCTTTCCTCACTGTCGATGATGATGATGATGATAAATAATTGTTCCCCTGGATTTTACAAGACAGTCTAAAGTCTAACTTACTCGTGTCAACATGAAGCGCAAAGAAATTTTAAAGGAGACGGCTGTATTGAGTGAACTTGCCAAGGCGAGTGATGCAATCAGACGAAAACATCGAATGTTGAAAAGTGGACGTGATAGTGCTCAGCAGAAAATGCAAGATGTGTTTAAGCCGATTGTTGAACCATTAGAAGAACTAGTTTCATATACGAAAAAACCTAAAATTAAGAATGAACGTGTAAATGTTAAAAAGGAGGAAGAGGAGGAGGAGGAGAAGGAGGAAGATTCTCCAAATTTTGGAGAAAATAGCATGAAGCAAGATATTTCTTTCAAAGATGATATTTGGCATGATGCAATTACTGATGAGAATGTCGGTGTACCCTTAACTAAAAATAGTGATAATGATATTCATGAAGATAATAATGATGATGAGGACGATGATAATTTGGAATCATCTGGAGATGTTGATAATTTGATACGTGAATATTTGGGTTTACTGCGTAGTAATAATAAAACAAGATTAGATGGCGTGTATGGAGTACGAAATCTCGCTCAAAACAGATTAATGATTGGTGATTCACCAATTCATTTCGAACTCGATCATATAGTGGTTGGAGATGAAAAGTATCCCAAAAGTATTGGCTTGGTAGAACTGTTGTTTAAAAAAGAGTCCGAACTCAAATATGTAACACCAAATGACTTGGAGGAATATCAGAAAATTGTCATCACAACGAATGCTCATAAAAATTTTTATAAATGCACGGGTGCAGTACGTCAGGATAAAAATAGTAAATTTAAAAATTATATATCCCAAATGCTCGGTAGCAACGATAAGAAGGGTGGTGCTCTGCCCAAGTATAAGGTAGCACGAAAGCATACCTCTGTCGACTATGTTCATTGGGATGATCCGAATGAACTAGTGGATCGTCTTCGCTTATTGCTCGCATCGCAAGCTGCTGGAAATTCATCACATTCTAATGAAATTATATCGATTATCGAGGAGTTGCGTGAAGCTGAAATCATTTATTAACGTGTGGCGGCTCGCTTTCATCCACATTCCCAACATGAGCGTCGATGTGTTTGGACGAAAGTTGAGCAGGTCCTCCGGGTAAACCAGGTGCTGGATTCAAAATTACATCAGACGGTCATTACGACTTGGAACGAAAATGACTGAGCAACGTTGGTGAGCCAGTAAATGCTCGAGATGTTGTAACACTCGGTGCATTCAGCAAACACATTCATTCTATAACTCATAGTGTGACTCATACAACGAATCACAAGTGCAAATCAAATGTGGTTGCTGCAGAAAAGCGTGTAAGAACCGAGCTCGCCCATCTCCGTGAAAAAATTGATAATATAAAGAGCGAAATCTCAGAACTCCGTGATGATATGAAGCTTTTACGAGATCATATGCCTAATGATAAGTCAGTGAAAAGTCCTCCAGACGCTTATCTTCTTCAATTGATGAGGACCGTGGGGGAGAAGAAAAAATGAGTGAAAAGAAGCTTGCGGTGGTTGAAGAACTGCATAAGCCAGCTCGGCGGAATTATCCACGTCGACATGTGGATATACGTGGCCTGGATGAGACTTGGCAAGCTGATCTTGTAGATATGTCGGCATATGCACAACACAACTCCAACTATAAATTCCTTCTCACCGTCATCGATATATTCTCCAAATTCGCCTGGGCCGCACCGTTGAAGAGCAAAAGTGGAAAAGATGTGAGTGCTGCAATGGAGTCGATTCTCAGCAAAGGACGCATACCGAAAAATCTTCACGTCGATCGAGGAAAAGAATTTTATAATATGAACTTTAAGGCTTTGATGAAGAAGTATAATATATACACTTGTATTCCACATTTAGTAATTTGAAAGCATCAATTTGTGAGCGCTTCAATCGTACACTTAAGAATAAAATGTGGATTCAATTTAGTTTTCGCGGAAACTGGAAATGGATCGATATTCTCGATACATTAATTATAAAATATAATGATACATTACATAGTACGATAAAAATGAAACTGAAAGATGTGAATACTACGAATGAAAAACGACTGTTGCGTAACGTATACAATAGATCTGAAGTTGGAAACCAAGCAAAATTTAAAATCGGCGATAAAGTGCGCATAAGTAAATTTAAGAATGTATTCGAAAAAGGTTATACACCAAACTGGACAACGGAAATATTGACAGTATATCGAGTTAGAAAAACTAATCCAGTTACTTATAATATAAAAGATCATCAAGATGAGCCCATCGCCGGTGGCTTCTACGAGCAAGAGCTCATTGAAAAAGTGTTGAAGAAGCGTGGCAGTCAGTTGTTTGTAAAATGGCTAGGTTTCGACAATACACACAATAGTTGGATAAGTAAAAATGATTTGTAAACAATAAAGATGGAAAATTCAAAGTCTGATTTATTTTTTACGGCCTTTCCCCAACTCCGCATGAAAAGCAGATTAAAGAAAAAGAATGATAGATTTTCACAAAAAATTTTTATTTTACATCAATTACAACATATATTTACAAATTTACAAGTTTTTGAGGAAAAGTCCTCTCGCACAAAATTTTTTTTTTTTTTTATTTCATATCAATGTTGAGAACAAGTTCTCACTCTCACAATTTTTTTTTTCGCATTCAATGTACAAATATACTCGCAATCTCTAACATTCATAAGCACACATTCGTATTTACAATGATCTATGCCTCCATAGCTTCTGGAAATTCGGGAATACTGTAATGGCCCCATGGTAACGTGTCTACCGTTCCAGGTATAACATATCGCTTGTCATCGTGTGGACTTAGAGCAATTTTTGTCTCCGTGATGGTATAGACATTGTGTAATGTCGAGCGAATTGAAGATTGAGAACGCTTCATTTCGATCTGCTCATTGAGACATTTGACGTAATCTTCGAATGTTATGGTCCTCGCCACAACATTACTTTTTACTCCTTTTGCTTTTTTAACATCGTTCTTACCCTCAACTCGCGTCGCATACATCTTCGATCTAAGTCCAACGAATTCGGTCATTACGGCCCCATTGTTCTCATCTTTCATGAGACCCGGGACCTTTTTGTTGACTAGCGGTATACCATAAACGTTGTCATGGGGATAGTCACTGGTGTCATATTTGTCGAGATTACATTTCATGTCCTCGTACACATCTTCACATTCAATGTGGTAAATTAAACTATCAGTATCCGTATACATGACTTTACATTTATTTTGATACGACGGCATCATGAACTCGTGATGGAATTCATATAAACAAGTTTTTGAAATATCTAAAATAGACATGCCGACATATATCGGTTTATTGAATTTGACTTGTAGATTTCGCAACTCTACAGCGATTAAATTTTCCGCAAAAATACTTCGACTGTGAAAGTTAGGTTTAGCAATCATAGCCTCTGCTCCGTATCGACCTGCCCATTCCGTTAACAGTTTAACTTGGACGTGACTACGAACATCCTCCATGGTTTTTCCAAACACAGCATTATTCATTAATTTGAACAGATTTTTTTCAAAATCATTTTTCGGACGTGTACGAAACTGTGTATTCAAATCAATGTATGTTTTGAGCCAGGAAGATTGCTTAAACTTCAAGACTCTATGAATTTTAGTGATTGTCAAACCATGTTTCAAACACTGCTGCAATGCACGATAGTGGATGACATATCGTTTTTTCGCATTCACCGTGGCAAGAAGCTTCTCTTGCTTCGCGCCCGGAGGTTTGTTATGCGTTGGACAAAATGGCAAATCACTATGTGCATCGTGCAAGTGTTTCGGATATTCCAGATCAACCTCAAGAATATAGCCAATTTCAGATTCAAATGGATGAGACTCGATGTTGAAGTTGGCAAGGTCTTCAATCCATTCGAAATCTGCATAAGGCAGTGGTTGACTCATTGCCCAACCATACAAATTGTTCACATCAAAATACATCAAGTATGACGATGGAATAGATGGGTTATACGAGTTCATGTACTTGTTATTGGCACGGGCATGTCTTTTGGAGCATTGACTAAGGCCACCTCGGATACCTCTCTCCACGAACAATACCATGTCGATGTCTGTGAGCAATTCAAACTTTACTTTTGTATATTTCATCATGGCATCCCAGGTATATCCGGGGAGAGTGTAGTAAAACGCAGGGTCAAGGCCATAACTTTTCAGGCAAGTATCGCGAAAATTCTCAAAGATATCGGCTAATAGTAATACGTCAGTCTTCAAGTATAAATCGCTGTATTCGCCGAGCGTTCGCGTTGAAAATCGTTCCCACACATTTTTCGCATGTGCATACTCCTTCTCGGAAACTGTTGAATCAGTTAAAGAGCTGTAAAATGCTTCCCGCGGTGGAAGCTCCGTTTTATCCAACTTTTCGAAACTGTCAATATACTCGTACGGGAAGACACCTTTCCGTGTTAATAAATGAAAATGGTCTACATCTTGGAATTGCGACTTTAACGTCGCGAGTTTATCTACAGTTAAAAAGGATACTAATTTGTCGAGGCTCGTATTGAGAAATCTGAACGAGTCAATGAAACGCAATTTTATATTTTTCTGCGTGTCTTTGCCTGTTTGAACCGTTTTCGAGAAGGAGATGTACTTTTCTTTTGTTATTGGGAGCAAGTCGATTTTCCCCGCGAACGCAGTTGCTACTTCTTTAATTATAAAATGTGCATCATAACCGGATAAATTGTGGAAAACTATTGGCATGAAAAACGAATTCTGATAGTTTAAATTACAATTTGAATGAGCCGGACCTCTGAATTGCCCTGTCAGGTGGCAATGATCGCGAACACGCTCATCACCCTCGGCAAAAGGTTTCTCGCAAATATGACACTCTTTGTCTTCCCGAAATTTTTTCCACTCTTGCGGAGTCAATGCTTTTATTGGAACGTTCGTTAGAAGAATCTGTTCAACGCGCACAGCCAATTGTTTGAGTTCTTCTACGAACCATTCCACGCAGTCCTCACCTCGGCGCTCGTGATATCCCGACAGCGAATCATCGTAAGAGCACTTTACATAATATCCAACGCTGAAGACACGATGATGTTGGCTTTTATTTTTTTCCCTCTCTTCAGCGCTGGTCTTCTCCAGGATACATTCGACGTCGGCATATACCACGAACGGGAGACGCTCCTTCCGATTGGCATTTGTAAACTCCAACCATTTGTCGTTCTCAGCTGGTAGTCGAACGGCACAATCGTTGATAACGCCACAATCCACCTCATGGAACTGCAGCTTATCAATGGTTGGGAAGTAATGAAGGCATCTATTATAACAATAAAAAATTTCAAATAGTTACAGTATATTATCATAATCGTAAAGAAATGTATACAGTTGTATATTAAAAATACTTACCGATCACAGATGTATTTCTTGTGCCCATCAGAATTGAGCTGTGAGTTGACAAGCCGGGATAAATTCTTGATCCACGCGAAGTGTCCAATTCCACATCCCGACACGTCTTCGATGTAAAGCAAGTTGAAGTGTCGCTCTTTCTTCTCCTTGCTCACGCGGACTGGTAGAATGACTTCCTCCTTCTCGCTATAGACATTGATTGACAGATTATTCATCTTCTCAAATTTCCCAATCTGTCCAACGTCATAGGGAAGTTGATGCCTTGGAAGTTGAATATCGTTGAATAATGCGGGTAAGAGGATGTGCGATCGCTGTTTTTTTCTGCTGGATAAAGTGCAGCAGTCATAGCCCATCCAAAACACGCATTATCCGCTGATTTCACATTTACCACCGCTCTTTTCAACTGTATACGTTTCGCCAATGAAACGTGACATCCCGCCCGCAAAGCATTGTACTTGTTGATGTTCACAGTTAAATTTGTTATTGATGTCAATGTCCAGCCACTGTCACTCTCCTGGAACTCCTCGAGCGATCTCAGAGTCGGCTCCACGACTCGCTTCCGATACCACTCACTCAAGTCCGATGTTGTGAAAAGTTCAACATTTCCCGTGTTGACACTTTTATTTGCCCGCTTATCGCCCACGGTAAACTCGCCGTTAAACGAAGTGTTCACTTTTATACTATTATATTTGCGAATATGAGCCTGCACTTATTCTTCAACAAGCTCATACGCATCCAATAGAAACTTTCGTGGGTCGATATGATCACGATTAATCACAGCACCGGTTGACAAGTGATTTTCAAATGCGCTGTCAATTTCACGCCATGTTAATCCATGATCATTCAATCCTCCGCCCCAATGTATGAAGCGTTGGCGTGTTACCTGCTTCAAACATTCGAGACGCAAGATTTGCGAAGTGACCGAGTGGTGATATCCCAGTCGTGGTCGTTTCGATCGAACTTGCTCCTCCAATGATTCGATGAGGGTATCACACTGGTGTTCCCACACCAAAAATTGCTCCAACGTCCGCAGGAGAGTTGCTTGCATACGCAGCAATTGCTCGGTAGCGATGTCGACGGTGAGAGACATGATGCGCTGAACGGAATTTGACTCGAAATGTAACTGTTACGTCGTCTCAACAGAGTCTAAACTTTCCTCAAAATTGTTTCATTTTATATACGCGTTTTTTCGTTTCTGAGGTGGGGATGAGTAGGAGGGAGGAAAAATTTTGACTTTTCTGGAAACTCGAATGTGGTACCCAGGATCTAATCAAGGAAGTGCGGTTGACTTCAAAAATCCCTTCTTGCGCCTTTTGAGAAATGCCTCTGCAGGTTAAAAAATGTGCAACACCGGACACATAAATCTGTCATTGAGCGAGTGCATCTCTGTAAAGATTTCTAGTCCAATGTGAACATTTTTTTTTTTCTCGGAAAACATTCTTCTAAACATCGCTCAAGTCAAAAGTTGGAGGGAAGGGCAGGTGCATTTTTAAAGAAATCTCATCACCATCTCACGAATGTAAAAATATGTAATATGGGCCACAAAAATTTCTCATTAGGGGTCTCCGTCACGGATTCCAATAATTGAGAGCACTTTTCTTCTCAACTGACTTTTCTTAAAACTCCGGAACAGGAAACATAAATCAGTCATTCGAGGGGGGGGGGGGGGGCATCCACGAGTTCTTTTTATTCCTGAAAATATACTTTGTCTATGCAATGCCGCAAACAGGACCGCTGCATCCCCTCTCCCCCTCTTTGTTACCCTGAGAACCTCCACACACCATGCAGCCCCCGCAATGCGCTTCCCCGTTTTCGCCCCCCCCCCCCCCACCCTGAGAGCCCATCGGTTAAAACTGGTTTTGAAAACAGAAATCTTGTCGGAACTTGCACCACCTCAGGAATACAAAAAAATGTAACACAAAGCACATAAATTTGTCATTAGTGTGACATGCAAACATCGTAGGTCACGGAGTCCGATAATTGAGATCATCTTTGGAAAGAGCACAAAATTTCGTCTAATACAATCTGATACCGGAAACATAAATCAGTCATTGGAGGGTGCGGTGAAAAAAAAACCTTTGTCCCAAATTTTTTGTCTCTTCAAAGTGCCGCCGCACCCCCGCTGTCCGAGAACCTTCCCCCTCCATATACCATACAGCCCCGCAACGGTCCCCGCGCTCCCCCGTCCCCGCTCCCCCCTGAGATCCCTGAGTTAGAACTGGTATAGCCTTACTACTGTTTATTCAATAGTATTTCAACTCTATGGTAGAAATTTTAACTCTGATATCTCTAGTAGATTCGGTGTAATGCTATTCCACAGGAACCCATATGTTTCTTCATAGTCTCCACGATTCCGGGGGATCGGTTTATCTGAGATAAAAAAACCAGGAGTGTTTTGATTTGTAAAGCAGTGGTTATCACCTGAATCAAAATCATACAGAAATATGAAAAATTGAAGGATTTGTCCGTTTTGAAACACCTGATTTAAATTTTCCAAAATATTGCATAGCTTAATAATCCTTTAATTTTTAATATTTCTGTATGATTCTGTACGTTCAGGCGATAGCCACTGCTTTACAAATCAAAACGCTCCTTGGTTTTATGATCGCAGATAAACGGAACCTCCGGAATCGTGGAGACCATGCAGATGGTTTCCTTTGAAGTAGTTTTACACCGAATAAACCCGAAATATCAGAGTTAAAAAATTCTACCATAGAGTTGAATACCATTGAATGAAACCTTCAAATTTCAAAAGTCTATATTTTTTATCCTTGCCCCAAAAACATCGGGGAAAAACCCCATAAAATGCGGCTCCCACCGGGGGTGACCCCCTTAAGCCAAATCAGTTTTTTTGAAAATAAAAATCGTTTTATTGAACATGCAAGTTGATTTAGGTTTATTCACACACACACTAGGGTGGTCGTTATTTGGGATCAAAATTTTACCGTTTCCGCCCCCTAAATCGGTTCGAAATACATAAAAAATAATGCTGTAATTTTTCCATATTTTTAAAACAATGCTTAACCCTCGACCACGGGGGTTGAAGTTTTTCGTTTATAATACATGGAATTTTTCTGCGTTTGTGGTCACGATTTTACTGTGGATCTTAATACGTTTGGAAAATCTTGAAATTTTCAGGAATTACTTCACAAGCATGTTGCTACACGGAAAAAATTTCCAATACTCCTACAATCAAAATGTTGTATAGCATCACCATACTAACCCATTAATGCGCAAAATAACAATTTTGGACACTCAATTTCAAGTACACATCAGTTTTAACTGAGGAACAAAAGATAAAATCTTTAAAATCTGACATAGCAAGTTTCTGAGGGTGCTCTTTGAATGAATATGGCATTCATTTTGTAGAATAAAATCAAAATCTTCATTATTTTTTCGTTTTTAATTGAAAACTCAAGAATTTTTGACGCTTTATTTCCTTTAAATCGATTTCCGTTACTGTTGCTGTACTCAAATAATCATACTATCGCCAGCAATAGTGTTCTCAATAACTGACCTTTCCAGAACACTGGTGATGAACACTTTTTTCTCACTCGATTTTCGCAAAATGGCGGTTTTCGCAAAACAGCATGATGAAAATTTGCATGATTTTTTTTCTCGAAAGTCTCAACATAACAAAGAAATATTCCAGAACAAAAAGTATAGAGAATCATCTAAAGGATACGTGTGATTTTTTTCAAAATTTTTCTAGCTATTTTTGTATTTTTCAATTTCGATGTTTTGTAAAATTTTAAAAGTTCTGAAAAGATTCACACGCATTCTTAGGATGATTCTCAAACAATTTTTGTTATGTAACATTTTTTTTAAAGCTGAAACTTTTTGAGAACAAAATTATGAACCTATTTATTATGCGATGGAGAATAATTTTTTTTTCAAAAAGTTTCAACTTTACAAAAAAATTTTACAACAAAAATTGTTGAGAATCATCTAAAAAATACGTGTGACTATTTTCCGAATTTAAAAAATTTTTCCAAAAATTGTCAAAATTGAAAAATACAAAGATAGCTAGAAAATTTTTGATAAAAATCAGACGTATTCTTTAGACGATGCTCAATGCTTTTTGTTCTGTAATATTTCTTTGTTACGTTGAGACTTTCGGGAAAAAAAATCACGCAAATTTACATCATGCTGTTTTGAAAAAACCGCCATCTTGGAAAGACTGAGTGAGGAAAGAGTATTTATACATACTTTTATAATACTGGTTACAACCAGTGTTTTGGAAAGGTCAGACAATGAGAACACTATTGCTGGCGATGATATGGTTATTTGAGTGCAGCAACAGTAACGAAAATCGATTTTCAGGAAAAAAAACATCAAAAATTGTTGACTTTCCAATTCAAAATGCAAATACTGAAGGTTTTAATTTAATTTTACAAGTAAATGCCAGACTCTGAAAGAGCATCCTCAAAAACCCCCTATATCAGATTTTGGAGAATTTTTCTTTTCTTCCTTAGTTAAAACTGCTCACTTGAAATTGTGTGTCCAAAATTATCGTTTTGCGCTTTAATTAGGTTAGTATGGTGATTAGGGTGCTTCAAAAAAAATCGATATTTTTTTTTTTCGTGGGCCGAAGAGGGGTGTTAGTACATGTAAAAAAAATGATTTACTCAAATTTTCAGATCTTTTGAAAAATATATAACGGTCCCTCAAACGACTTTTGTATTTTTTTTCCTGTTTTGGGGACAAACGTCATGAAAAAAATCATAAATCGTTATGCAAACATAAAATGCACTTCTCCCTTGAATACATGAAACTTTACCTTTGTGTTGAAAAAAAAAATCATTAATTAAACGGTCCCTCAAATGACTTTTCTGTTCATATGACATTTTTCTTCGTACTAGTGCACTTGTACTTGTTACATTGTAGACCGTGAAGCAATATAAACAGAGCTACTGTGACCACGACAAGGACAAAGCTCAACAGCTACATGAGCTAGGGGCTTCGCAAAAAACATGGGAAAAATATGCTTCATATTCAGCGCAGAGAAAAATTATTTCCGAGCTAAATATTCAAAAAACATATAACATAATTTTGCAATGAATTTGCGTAATATACTGGAATACACATGTTCAGCGCATTATTCAATGTATTTTATGCTCACAATATTTCACTTATTCAACAAAGAAAGTGCATTTTATGTTTGCATAACGTTTCATGACTTTTTAAGACTTTTTCCATGACGATTTTCCTCAAAATAGGAAAAAACATAGAAAAATCGTTTGTGGGACCGCTAAATATATTTTTTTTAATCTCAAAGTTTGGGAAAGTCACTTTTTTTATATGTACTAACATCCCTCTTCGGCCCACAAAAAAAAATCGATTTTTTTTGACGCACCCTAAAAAACATATAACATAATTTTGCAATGAAATTGTGTAGTATACTGATGTTCAGCGCATTATTCCAATGTATTTTATGTTCACAATATTTCACTTATTCAACAAAGAAAGTGCATTTTATGTTTACATAACGTTTCATGACTTTTTAAGACTTTTTCCATGATGATTTTCCTCAAAATAGGAAAAAACATAGAAAAGTCGTTTGAGGGACCGCTAAATATTTTTTTTTAATCTCAAATTTTGGGAAAGTCACTTTTTTTACATGTACTAACATCACTCTTCGGCCCACGAAAAAAAACAAAATCGATTTTTTTTGAAGCACCCTAATGGTGATACTATACAACATTTTGAGAGTAGGAGTATTGGAAAATTTTTCCGTGTAGCAACATGCTTGTGAAATAATTTCTGAAAATTTCAAGATTTTCCAAACGGATTGAGGCCCACAGTAAAATCGTGACCATAAACGCAGAAAAATTCCATGTATTATAAACGAAAAACTTCAACCCCCGTGGTCGAGGATTAAGCATTGATTCAAAAATCTGAAAAAATTACAGCATTACTTTTTATGTATTTCGAACCGGTTTAGGGGGCAGAAAGGTCAAAATAAATTTTGACCTCAAATATAACGATCACCCTAATACATACACACATACACACACGCGGACATATTTTATTTCGAACTTAAATTTTACTTTGTTGGAATTGAAGTTAAAATTCTCCGTTATGATCAATTTAATATTTTTAATGGATAAAAAATCCACCAATGCAAAACGAAAAAAAATATTGATTGCCTCAGTTTCGAATTGCCAATAGAAATTTTGTAATCAAGCACTTTCGAATAATCTGTCATGCGTTTACAGATTATGCGTTTATACTGCCTTTCTATACTTTTGTAGTCGCTTGCTCTCCTTCGACATTCCTGTTTTGGGTTATTTTATTATATTCTCCAATAATAAACATCGACAAGTCTGATGATACAATCAGAGAGAGAGAGAGAGAGAGAGCTGATGGGAAAGAGCGGAGGCATGGATTTTTTTTCTAATGTTTCAGAATCCTGACTGATCTCTAGTCCTGTCTCTAGATATATATAGAAATAAACTCTAACCTTTCTAAATATTTTATACCATCAATCCGAATGTTGTTGACAATTTTCGATTTGTCTCCATTACATATAACACTGTTGGATTCCTCGGCCTTTATTTCTCTTTTTTTCTTCTTCACTTTTTTTCACCACTTTTACCAAAACATTGTCCTGCCTTTATCTATTTTCTACAGAACCGGAAAAATTGGAACAGTGTCGGTGAACTATCAGATTCGCGATCTTTATAACCGTATCTAGTTAGCATTTCTAACATACCATACGTCATATCATAACGAAAATATATAGGTAACCCCCACCACCGCGAATCGTTTTATTCAGAGAAAGTATACTCGGCGAGCCTCGGGCCAGCAGACGACAGGGCTGTCAATGTACTTGTCCCGAGACTCTACCGAGTCTCTTGATATACTTGTACTACAGACCGGGATATCGGTGAACTGTCAAATTCGCGATCTTTATAACCTCATCATCTATCAGCATAAACAACACACCATACGTTATACGTCATGAAAATATATAGGTACATACTTGCATTATGGCACCAGATTTGTCACTAAATAAAACAAATAAACATCAAAAATGTGTGCGAAAATCCGAGACCATTTTTTGATGCAATTAAAAAATAAATAATTAATATCTCTTCAACGCATTAAGCTACAGAGTTCGAAGAGGTGGCAATCGAAAGAAAAAAAAATAAAAAATATGTCAACTTATAATCTTCTCCGGAATGCTATAATTAATTAATTATTGAAGAAACAAATTTTGAAAATTTTCGAAAACAATTGGAAACGCTATCGCTCCGGTAAAGAGTCTCTGGCAGCAACACGTCATATATATAAATGTACTTGTCTCAGAGTCGCTGCCGCGACTCTAGATCGCTCCGGTAAAGAGTCTCTGGCAGCAACTCGTCATATATATAAATGTACTTGTCTCAGAGTCGCTGCCGCGACTCTAGATCTTGTAGTCAGAAGACACTTGCAGATGAGCCTGTTGTTGAGTTGTGGTGGTGATCCTTTTAGTAATCTACCGCTGCTGGTGTTTTTAGGCCTGCTCTTCGATGATGCTGATGGTTTATGGTTGTGTCCCTTCGTTAGTTTGGAGTACGCGTACTTGTTGGAGGAGATTACTGGAGTTCGTTGATGTTTGCTGACGCTTTTATTTTTTTTTCTTGTTTTCCGTTGCCACCAGTTTTTAATATAAAATTAAAAATGGTGTGTTTTTGTTGTTTCCGCTGTCACCAGTTTTTATAATAAAATTAAAAATGGTGCTTTTTCTTTTTGGTTTCCGCTGCCACCAGTTTTTAATATAAAATTAAAAAATGGTGTGGCTTTTGTTGGGTTTCCGCTGCCACCAGTTTTTAATATAAAATTAAAAATGGTGTGGTTCTTGTTGCTTTCCGCTGCCACCAGTTTTAATATAACATTATGTTACGTCCCGAGAGGGAGATTTAGATGAGATCGTTCAATCCTCGATGTAGAGAGAACGATGTATCGATTGGTCGATCACCGTTGGTGAGTCTTCTTTGAGGTTTTGGACGGTTCTCGAGTATATACGTTATATTGTAGGTAAACGTGACCTTGAGTTGGAGGTTTCAATATCCGTAGATTGGGGAGAAATCTTCCAAACACGGAGTCGATGTTGAAAGTCGTTGAATAAAAAGTGTTCGAAGATATTTTGTTACTACAAAATATGACTTTGTTTATTAATGCAGAGTTACACTTTTATTACAAGATGAGATAGATTTAAATTTGAGTTTCGCTGAGTTTAACAATTTTACTTGATTGAAGAAAAGTTATTACGTTTGATATTCGATTGTAACTTTTGAGGAGCTGGTGTTAACCACTGTTGTGTTGTAAAAATGGTCATTTTATAACTTCGGGATTTTTTTTATGAGAGTTATGGAAGGGGATTGTTTTTGTGTTTAGGATAGGCTGTTGAGATGATAAAAGGTTTCCCAGGCTTGGATGCTGGTGGAAAAAAGTGTAGGAAAGTATATTAGAGGGTTTGATTGGCTCGGTTTTTAGGATGAGGATATTTTACGTAACGACGTGATTCAGTTCTAACGATATCGGTGGACTTGGACCGGTTGATCATCGTGAGTTAGAACTGTAAGGAGTGATTGTTTTTTCCAGCTGATATAGAAGCGAATAATTCGGGTTGGTTTTATCGATACTGTTTAGCTGAGATAGAGTTGTTTTTGTGTACTATGAACTATGAGTTATTGTTACTGTATGTCTCAATGACTCTTACCGATGTCGACAAATGATGATGTGGCTTTAGTTTGCATACTATCTACTAGTATGTCGAAAAAATTAGGGGCCTACATAGGAGTATGTGTTAGGACGTAACACGTGTACACTTTTAGCCCTAATCACTCACTTCTTCAGGAAAATTTTCCAGCAAGCGTCACAGAGCAACAAAGGTTTCTAGAATGATTCTGCAATTATTAAGAAATTATCATCTGCTTTTATGCTAGCTCAGGTTATAAACTTAAAACATTTTACACTGTATGACACAAGAACCTTTTATAAAGAAAAGCGCAAATACGTGTACAAGTGCATGCATTGTATCTATGCGATGTACTGCACAAATTCATTGTCAATATTACACCCAAACTTGGCGCGCATGGTTTTCAATCGGAAGCTCGGCGAAGGAATGCCTCATCTGACCATATATTTGGAGAAAACGTGAATATCCACTAATGTTATTGTTTTTTAATTTGCCATCCCTTTCCCATCCAACTATTTTATTGAGTAGTTCGACGTGAGATCCCGCGTTGTGTACATAAAGAAAAATATCCATTCTCGACTAGTTCGACTGATAAATTCATTACTCCAAATGCTTCCTATTCAACGCGTTTTCTTTTCTTAAATCAATTTTTACACAGCTTACTCCTTTGTTCATCCATTTCAGTACTTGTGTAATTCATCCAATCATCTGCCCATTTGGTAAAAAAATGAGTTTACGGACAAACGAGTGAAAGTGACGCGTGGATAAATTAGAATGCGTATGGGCATGAAAGAATGGCCGTATGTATCCGTACAAGATAAAGGCATATAAAGGGATTGATTGATTTCATTTCTTTATCGGTTCGTTTGATTGTTCAATTTTATCCATAAATTTCACCCATCTATATTGTTTACCAAATCATTATATAACAAGGCCTCTCTTACTTTATTGGGGGATCGGTTTTTTCACAATCGTTCATACAATACTAATTTATTATTGTTTTCATAGTAAATTTGAACAATTGTCTCTTCCCGAGCTTCCGATTGAAAATCATGCAGGCCAAGTTTGTGTGTAATGTTGACAATGAATTTGTGCAGTACATCGTATAAATATAATGCATGCACTTGTAGGCGTATTTGCGCTTTTCTCCATAAAAGGTTCTTGTATCATATTGTGTAAAATGTTTTAAGTTTATAACCTGAGCTAGCATAAAAGCAGATGATAATTTCTTAATAATTGCAGAATCATTATAGAAACCTTTGTTGCTCTGTGACGCTTGCTGGAAAATTTTCCTGAAGAAGTGAGTGATTAGGGCTAAAAGTGTACACGAATGAATTCCACAGGAACCTTAATTCATTCACTTTACTTGGCTACGTTAGAAAATGATCTAATTTTTTTTGTATTTCCAAAATTCTGAATTCCTACAGGAAACGTAATTCATTCACTGTATATGTTACAATAGATCTCATATTTTTTCATAGTTAATAATTTTTTCATATTTTTTTATTGACAATGCAAAAATAGAAAATTATTTTTAAAACTACGGTCGCGACCTTTTAATACTTGGCGTGCCTTTTTTACTTTTTTAAGATAGCTCAAACTTCTGTACTACACTACATCTACACGTTTAATAATATTGTGCAATCACCTATATTGCGCAATATTATTGACCGTGTGTAGCAGCCCTAATTGAAAAAGAACAAGATCACTTATTGGTTCCGCTATTTTGTTATCGCACCAAGCAAGGAGACTATTCGCTCCGTGCAAGTCAGCGGTGGCGACCTCTGGTAGCTCAAAAACGCGAAAAACCTGGAAACTTTAGCTGTGGGCCATTGGGAAATGTTATAAAAACTGGAGTTGATTCAAATAAATTTTTTTTTTTGAAGCATATGTAGTTATCAACAGTCATTAATCGAAAATTATCTTCAAAATGAAATAAATAAGTGTAGTATAATTGATACATATGTTATGACACTTGTACGATCCATTTTAGGTTATCCACGAATAGTCAGTGAATATGAATATATCATTCTCATATTCAAACAAAATGAATTATACGAATGGGTGTTATAAAATGTTTAAAAACAATTCAGAATAATCATATTTTTAAGGTAATTCTATCGCTTCAGTCTAGTCATACCACTGCGAATAGTTGAGATTTATAGTATCAATATTTTTGACATATGGAAAAAAATTATTTTTAATAAGTGAAAGTTCCCATATGTAATCCTTTAAATGAATGTTTGCACTGAATTATAAACATGAAAAAAAAGTCAGTCCAACGATTCGCGTAGTATCCCCAGGTTCACTTTGGCAACACCGGTTCTCTCCATCTTTTTCTACTCGACCATTCGTAAGTGTTTCACCTCTTTTCTGTTGATCTGTCAAATTGAAGTTAGGACTACACTCAGATGCTGCCTTACCGTCATATCTCTTTATCATAGCGAGTTGAAGGAAATCCAATGCCGGAAGTTCAAATTAAACTTAATATTCCGTAAAAAATAGGCCGATAAGGGCAACTTTTTTGGGAGTATTAGATTACTACAAGTGTTAAGTATACGAATTGCAGTTTTTTTCCAGAATTTTATGGATTTCTAGGCAAATATACCCTTTTATAGCAACCGAAAGTTAGGTTTTTGTATATGCCATTTTGAAATTCCTTCACAACAACCACCAATTTTAATAATTAATTTCTCTAAAATTAGGTAGATAACCGACCCTGAAATTTTACACAGCCCTTTATTAAAGATTTAAGTACAGTAGCATACAACATTTTTTTAAAAATTTTATGAACTAAGCGTGGCAATAGAATTACCTTAAATAACACAATGCTAGTCGTACGGAAAACTTCCAGGATTATTGTTCCTTTTCCCCACCGCCGGCGCTGGGGTAGATTCGCTTATCCCCTCCAAGGACTTGCACGGAGCGAATAGGTAAGGAGTGCAATCTCCTAGTGCAGTCACCTTAGGCCATATTTTACGAAGTTCTATTCAAGAGACCTAGAGGTTAGCCAATTTTTTTATAGGTTGTTTGGACCTACAGGAATATAGCCCTGAGTTTTCGAACAAATCCGACTTGCACTTTTGCAATAAAAAATTATTGAAAAAAAAAAAATCGATTATTTTGAGTTGGTGCTCAGGGAACGCATCTGATCGAAAAACTTAACACATGAAAGTTGTTCGGCATAACGTCCTCTATAAAAAAGGTCTCATACAAAAATGCGCTATCATTGTTAATTAAGCAGTTAATTGCAAATAAAGACAAAAAATCACAACTTTGTTTTTGCTGCTACAATCGTTTGTTTGTAGAGTAATCGGTTTGAAATTCATACAAGATGTAGGGAATTCAATGCCCAAGAGAATGGTGGCAGATTTATTAACCTGTGAGATATAGTTTAGCAACAATTTGCGATCTTCGAAAAAACTTTGACATCTCATAGAATTTGGCGATGAAGGCCTACAGTGTAGAAAAAAAACGAGGAGCTTCGTGTCACCGTGCACAAACTTTTTGGAAAAAATAAATCGTTTTTGTTGATAATAAATAGTGTTTTTTGACGTTTTAAAAATTTTGCTTATAAACAAATAGCAATTCTGGACAAAGTTACAAAGATATTCGGAAAAATCTTGGACCATTCGATGCGTTTTTGGAAAACGAACAATTTAAAAAAAAAAAGTCGCAATATCTCTATTACAGACCGAGATATGAATATTTTTATATTTTTGCAAATATCTGTTGTTGATATTGAGATTTTTGCAAAAATCAAATTCGATAGCCTTCCGTAGGGTTCCGGCTATGAGATTCGATAAAATACTGACCTCCAACAGGGATTTTGTCATCACGGTTATCCGTGTAATCTACTCGACGGCGCGCGGCCGAGAGCGCGGCGACGGCCGCTCGCCCGGGCGCGGCGGTGGGGGTACCCCCTCGCGCTCCGCAGCGCCGCTCGAGCGACTTAGTTAACAAATTTGATAATTCCCCTTAGAATGGTCGTAGAACGATGTATTTTTTTTTTATTTTGCGTGATTTTTTCTCGCGAACACGATGGTACCATTAAAAATCATGTCCGTCCCATAGGAGAGCCGCCACGATCGATTTTAAAAATTCCACATATAACCATGCTTTAAATTCAATTTACCGTTAATGGGATAGGGTATCATGAATAAATATTTTCTTCAACATTGTTTCATTCATTACAATTCGTTTATTTATGTGAATGAAAAAAAATTAAGAAAGAATAGTTGTTCACATCGTTTTGATTTTTTTCTCGTCAGGTTCATACTCATCGTCGCTATTGGATACTTTTACATTTATTGGCACCGTTACAACGGGCAAGTCAATTTCTATTTGATCGTCGATCGCTTCTTCATAATAGAAATTTTCTTCTCCATCATCATCGCTTAATATTATTTCGTGTTCGGCAGTATTCGCACAACTCATGCCGTTACATTTTTTACATAGTACCGTATATTTTAATCCTAATTTCCTCCACGTACAATAAGATGTACAGCCACTCTTATCGCACGAGCAAGAATAGATTTCCAACAAATTCGACGGAATGGGATCTTTCTTACATGTGATTGATTCTAAAATATGTCTAGTTTTTTTCCACCCCAACTGCATCGGGTCCTTTGAACATTCGCCTTGCCATTGGCAAACTTGTAGAAATGTGCGAAGCGAATGTTCATTACAAGCCTGAGCAGTTGGGGGAAGAGAACTTAAATTGAATGTATTTTTAAGACTCGATTTTGTAAAACACATATATTGGAATTCCTGATAATTCGTAAGATCACCATTACGCGCTCCGTACATAGCCATCATTATACTCTGACCAGCTGCTTGAATAGTGCTCCCATTAACGGTAAATTGAATTTAAAGCATGGTTATATGTGGAATTTTTAAAATCGATCGTGGCGGCTCTCCTATGGGACGGACATGATTTTTAATGGTACCATCGTGTTCGCGAGAAAAAATCACGCAAAATGAAAAAAAATACATCGTTCTACGACCATTCTAAGGGGAATTATCAAATTTGTTAACTAAGTCGCTCGAGCGGCGCTGCGGAGCGCGAGGGGGTACCCCCACCGCCGCGCCCGGGCGAGCGGCCGTCGCCGCGCTCTCGGCCGCGCGCCGTCGAGTAGATTACACGGATAACCGTGATGACAAAATCCCTGTTGGAGGTCAGTATTTTATCGAATCTCATAGCCGGAACCCTACGGAAGGCTATCGAATTTGATTTTTGCAAAAATCTCAATATCAACAACAGATATTTGCAAAAATATAAAAATATTCATATCTCGGTCTGTAATAGAGATATTGCGACTTTTTTTTTTTAAATTGTTCGTTTTCCAAAAACGCATCGAATGGTCCAAGATTTTTCCGAATATCTTTGTAACTTTGTCCAGAATTGCTATTTGTTTATAAGCAAAATTTTTAAAACGTCAAAAAACACTATTTATTATCAACAAAAACGATTTATTTTTTCCAAAAAGTTTATGCACGGTGACACGAAGCTCCTCGATTTTTTTCTACACTGTCGGCCTTCATCGCCAAATTCTATGAGATGTCAAAGTTTTTTCGAAGATCGCAAATTGTTGCTAAACTATATCTCACAAGTTAATAAATCTGGCACCATTCTCTTGGGCATTGAATTCCCTACATCTTGTATGAATTTCAAACCGATTACTCTACAAACAAACGATTGTAGCAGCAAAAACAAAGTTGTGATTTTTAGTCTTTATTGGCAATTAACTGCTTAATTAACAATGATAGCGCATTTTTGTATAAGACCTTTTTTATAGAGGACGTTATGCCGAACAACTTTCATGTGTTAAGTTTTTCGATCAGATGCGTTCCCTGAGCACCAAATCGAAAAAATCGATTTTTTTTTTTCAATAATTTTTTATTGCAAAAGCGCAAGTCGGATTTGTTCGAAAACTCAGGGCTATATTCCTGTAGGTCCAAACAACCTATAAAAAAATTGGCTAACCTCTAGGTCTCTTGAATAGAACTTATGCTAAGGTGACTGTACTATCCGTATTGGGCGCCTGTTAGAAAAACGTTCGTAAAAATGTCGGGCAACCCGGGTTCGAGGAACGACCACTACGCGTCGCATTGTCGTTTGGTACGGCTATATATGGGGCGTTCCACGCCAAATCGGACACTTTTCAAATTCGCATTTTTTATTTGGTTCATTTTCTTTTCTCAAGAAGAACTCCCTCACACGAACTCACTTGATTTATTTCGAATTTTTATCTCAACATTTTTGTCAGCTACGAATTTTTTAAAAATATTGCATTTTTTTATTTGAATGTATAAAACTTAGTGAAAGATCAATCGAAACTAATGCATCGAGGGGTTAAAATTTTTGTTTTAGAATGGCCTTTCGTTTGATAATACGTCAAAGAATTGATTTAAGCAATTATATCTGTTTTAAATCAGAATATTTTTTGTTCACTGTGTCAGTCCCCCTGGATTTTCTTTGTAATTTTTCATAAAAAAGGTTTATTTTTTTGATGAATTTTAAGCTTAGTTACATTGTGGGAAAATGCTCCGTTCTATTTTTCTAGAATTATAATAATAGTTTCATCTCCAATTACGTGCAAGGTGATCATAAATTAAATAAAATGAATGCATGAAAGGCTAAATATTCGTGATTTGAAAAGCACTTCCACTTAAACATACGTGATGAACTATTGAAAAATTATGTTTTCATAATTTTTTTCGAAAAAAAAATATAACGATTTTATAATTTTATCTGTCAAGAATTTATATCTTAAAACTAAGTTGGATTGATATTTAATTTTCGAAGTTGTTTAAAACGTGGCTTGAACTCGTGTTATGCCTGCCTACGTGGTTATCGGAGCAGTGGCCTGTTATCCACAAATATACAGGCATAACTACTTGTCCTCAGTAGCGGTCAAGGATTTATATTTTATATGTTATTGTTTATGAGCGCTATGTCGTTCTCATTTTTCACGATTCTTTGATGCTTCAATTTTTTGGCGATTGATGGAACCTAAAAATTGCATAGTGTGATTCCAGCCGGAGATGGTGCGTTAAAGGTGAAACTATTTTCACGATCAGAAAAATTCCGTCTGTGTAAAATTTTTAAACGTAAAAGAAAATGAATATTGGTTTCGCAATACACATGGGGTTGCTTAATTTTTTCCACGACTAAATTTCTGTTATTTCAGCGTTTGGAGATGGGAGAATCATTATAACAATTCTTTAAACACAATGGAACTGATAAATATTATATAGTGGTAGTGATTACAGATTTACGAAAAATTATAAAAGAAAGCGACTTTTTCAATATTTTTTTATTCTGAAAAATGTTATTGAAAAATATTTTTTAAATAATTGTTCGCGTATGTTTAAGTAAAAGTTTTTTCCAAATCACGAGTTTTAAGACTTTCATGCATTTGCTTTGATTAATTTATGAACGCCTTGTACATATAATTGGAGATGAAACTATTATTATAATTATAAAAAAATAGAACGGAGCATTTTCCCACGATGTAACTAGGCTTAAAATTCATCAAAAAAATAAACTTTTTTTATAAAAAATTATAAAGAAAATCCAGGGGGACTAACACAGTGAACAAAAAAAATTCAAACTTAAAACGGATATAATTGCTTGAATCAATTCGTTGATAATCTTTGACGTATTATTAGTTTCGATTGATTTTTCACTAAGTTATATACATTCAAATAAAAAAAACGCAATATTTTTAAAAAATTCGTAGCTGACAAAAATGTTGAGATAAAAATTCGAAATAAATCAAGTGAGTTCGTGTGGGGGAGTTCTTCTTGAGAAAAGAAAATGAACCAAATAAAAAATGCGAATGTGAAAAGTGTCCGACTTGGCGTGGAACACGCCCCATATATAGTAATAAAATCAATGTCGTTGGTGAAACTGACCGCCATGGCGGCAGAATCGTGGATTTAAAGAGCTAGCGCCTATAAAAAATTGTTGAATCAACAATTATGAGCGCTCGTGATCGAAAGTACTAATATGTATTGTAATAATATTCTCCAGCGACGTGAAACCCTGTGCTTCGCACATTCAAAGTATCAGCTGATCCCCCCTGGTATGTCGCACTGTTAAGAAAACTATAGCATCCGGAAGATTGCCGGTTCATATACTCATGTCGAAAGAAATTTTTTCTGTTACTAATTTTTTTTTGAATGATATTTATGAATATTTTAACCCTAGGGAAAAAAAGGTTGGGACAAGTACATTGATGGTCCCTCGTTTGCTGATAATTCCACCCATAAAAAAACTTTGAACAAAATTTTTTTTTAACTGTAAAAAAAATTATTTCATAAAAAAAAATACAGAACAATTCGAAAAAAATTTTACAAATCTTGAAAAAACGTTATATTAAAAAAAAACTAATCTGCATCTATTTTTTAAAGTGTCAAAAGAATCAAATAACAAGTAAAAAATAATAAACCGAAAAATTGCCCTTGAAATCATTTTGGAAACCGATGCCGCATTCTTCTTATTTGATTCGAACAGCTAAATCAATTGAAAAAAATTCCATCTAATTTACGTGCAAAATTAAAATTTATTATATCAATTCGAGGCCAAGTATTTTCTAATGAATTGAAAAAAGTTACCATTAGAATTACGTGCTAAAATTTATGATATCAATCGGTGGACAAATATTTTATTAGTAACTCCAAATTTTGACATTATTGAATTGTTCTAAGAAGCTTTCAAATCCAAAAGAATCACATGCAAGCTAGTCATTTCTTACTCTATGGTGGCAGAGACTTATAAGAAAATCGATTCTTCTCAGACTTTCAGGATCCTCTGGTATTATTCACGAAATTCGACGTCGATTGGATCGATACAAATTATGTTTAAATATGTGTTAAAAGTACTTGTCCGGCCCATCACTTTCCGTTTAAATTGTTTATCCAAATAAAAGTCAGAGCTTGTCTAGAACTGATGGATCACAAGCATTCATGCAGAGGGAATTGAGGTTAAGTTTTGACCTTGAAAATGAAATTTGCGCCAATTTTAGTTATCATATTCATGATCAGAGAGTCAAATTACATGATTATACAAAAATTCAGATCAATGAGAGGTATGGGCTTTTCGGAACTTTGTCCTTTTAAAATTATATTGATAACTATAGTTCTTGTGACCACAGTTATTGTTTCATAAAAACTTAACATATCAAGCTGCCCGGATAAGCCAGTAGTATTTGCTACCGTTAGGATATCAGGAGTTTACATGGTATGGATGGTTCAATGTCGGGTTTTTACTCGTGAAGTTGGTGGTTCGATTCCTCGTTCGTTTTATTTTTTTTTTTCCATCATAGATGTTATTGTTCTTTGACTGTAGCAGAAATTTGAAAAAATCAATTGATGTTGTTGAATTATATTTTTTTTGATTCATTTATATAAAAAATGACTGCGATTTGTTAATGTATTTTAACAGCAATGGCCCTTGTGTCAGTGTAATATCACAATGTCAGCTGGCAGCAACGCATGCGCGTATATAACGCGTACATTGTGCGCATGCGCCACCGTACGAAACTACAACAGCGCCGCTCGAGATGAGGAACCCTCTTTCCCGACACTTTTACGGACGTGCCCGATCGCCGAGCGTGTCGCCGAGATTGCACTCCTCCTTATAGTCTCTTTGGCACCAAGTGTCGAACACAGTCGAACATGACGTGAACGCAACCAGCGTCACCGCGTTCATTTCAATTCGAACACGTTAATGGCCGTTTTCTCCGACGCGGTTCAAACTCAGTTCAATTTTTTGAAGTAAGGCCTGCTACACACGGTCAATAATATTGCGCAATATAGGTGATTGCACAATATTATTGAACGTGTAGATGTAGTATTGAAACATTGCGCAATCATTGAACAGAAGTTTGAGCTATCTTAAATTTATGGCGCACTACACACCATACAGACTTATTGAGCAATATTACTGTGCAATATTATTACCTGACCGTGTGTAGCGAGCCTTACGGAAGTGTGTAACGGAAGTGCTACGAAAAGGGTACTTAAACTTAGCCCCCCTATTTCGACTTTTTTAATTTTTTCTAACGCGAATCGTTTGAGGGTCGTTTGACGGTGTTTGTTTGATCAAATAAAACGTTTGTTTGATCATAATAATTCTAAAAAACGAAATTGAAAATTTGAAAAAAGTTAGCCCCAATTTTTTAATATTTTTATAGTAGCAAGGTTTAATTAGGGTCAAATCGACGCGGAATCGTTTGACGGTGATGAATATACGTTTGTTTGATCACAGTTATTGTAAAAAGAAGAAAGAAAGACATTCCAAAAAATGTTTGATGATCGGCCATTTCACCCAGAGCAGTCAATCTCAAAAAATATCGCTGTTCTTCTAATTTTTACTGAAACCATTTTATAATCGTTTGGTAGTGATTGTTAGATCAATTGAGACATTTTTAAAAAATATAATCACTCTAAAATACGAAATTACAAATTTCGCTGATATGAATATATAGATATACGCACGTTTTCGTGGTTGCCCAGGTTGCACGTATATTGACGTGTTAGGTTATGATCCCCGAAGAGCTATTGGGTGCGGAGTGCAATTCAATAAATGATGAATCATGGTTAATTAAAAGTAAATAGGGTAATTATCAGTGATGTGATTAATTAGTGTTTATTAATAATAATAATGGTCATAATTAATAATTCTTGAAATAATCTTTCATAAAAATCTTTTTCCTCAAGAGCGAGCCTCCAAAGTATCAGGAAATATCCGGCGATTTACAGAGCTGCAGTTTAATTGCAATCAGAGTTTTACCTCTAGTATTACTTCAGGAAAATCAAGTTCAACCTGGATTGCAAGGTAATAAAATTGACAAAATCATTCTTGTTTGTCATTTCTTTTGACAAATTTCATTCCCTCGTTATACAGTGGATATAATAACTTAAGCTCTAAGTATTCCAATGAATATGAGTAGAACAATGATATATATCAATCCGCTCTACGAGGGTGAAGAACAAGGGTGAGAAGTGAAGAACAAGATTGCCAAGAGAATTGAACAAGTTCTGTTCTAAGTTTTCAGGACGTCATCCTGGACGGACAAGCAGAATATAGATTCTTGCGTATTTGTTAGGAGGCGTTATCATCTTTCAATGGGGCGAGACACAAGGTCACCGTCTTCTGCTGCCTCAAATATTCTCAGCAAAGAGCTTCAATTTACGGTGAGTCATAATAAAAAGCTACCCCCTTTCATTGCAAATGACCGAAATTCTATTGATTTTCATTTCAGATTTATTTTGTTCGGGTTCACCACTGTCAGATTCTTTGGCACTGCGAACTATCACACCCAAAACCATGCAGGCTTGACTTTGCAAGAGATTTAACAATATATTTCACTAGAACGGTCCGGTCGCTTATAGAGTGGCAATATCTGTTTTTCAGTGGTTATGATAGGAAAATAATGATGACAGCGTTGTCGAACGTCCTTGAGCACCGTGTGACTAACAATGACACGAGATTGAACGAGATCACAGTCAAAGGTGAACAGATATTCACGGATTCGCAGATTTTTGGTTTTTTTTGGATTTACTTGAGTTTCAATGAGAAAAAAGTAACGAGTCAATTTTTTTACATAACGAAGGCGGCGTTAGAACGAGAAGCAAATTTCTCACGCTACCTTTTCAGTGGACTATCATTCCTGTGCTTGTCACAATTGTGAAATTTTGTAAATGAATTGTCGACTGATGTGGAAGCAATTGCCGTGAAAAATGACACCGAGGTTCGTATTGTATTTTTTATCTTTTGTCAAATGAGAAATTGACTGAGTTATTATTTTCTATATTCATAAAATCAATTATTTTTTAAACGATGCAGGCTTTGGATAGCGGGAATGACGAGAACGGTGGAGACACGATACTTGATCCAGACGACGGCTCTGATTTACTTCGTAAGTATTTTCCGGCTCCTTTCAAACTGTTCATAAGTTTTGAACTTTCTATGTTAAGGAAATTGATCATTTTTCGGAAATCTAATTTTCAAATATTTGGAATTGAAGGTATCGTTGATGAGGATGAAGAAGAGGAGGATCTAGATCTGCTATAAGATTCAATTCATCATAGAAATTTGAACCAGTATATCCAAGATTTCCTAACAAATTTCTTGTCGCAGAACTGCTTCCAAGCTTTCGTTGAGCATCTGACACCACCGGTTCTCACGAATTTGAATATAAACGCGAGTTATGAGTCAAAGAGTAATGATAAGAAATGAAATATAAATTAGTGAGTTTTTGCTCGGGCGGAAATGACCCAGCGAAAAATGGTTCAAAGAATCGTTTATTTACACTAGAGAACTGCTGATTCCATATTTTTCATCATTTTTACAGATCACAAAGCAGACCGCCATGGAGCAAGTGTCGTTCGTGATTTCCGTACAAGAATAAGCACCCGTGACTCCTTTACCGCTCCAGATTTGCCGGATGCCTTAAACAGTATTTTTCTTGTCCTCGCGAACATCCAGGAACCACCGATTGAACAGTCCACGGTCTCCGACGCCACGTAAACATCGACATAAATACAAATTCTAAAAAAAAAGAGTTATAAAAAACGGAAAAAAGTCAAAAAAAGACTTCAACTCGTGAAAGTTGAAAAAAACTTGATCTCATCCGCTTTTTTTGTCTACATATTCGAACAGATTTCGACCGAAATCGTTGTTCGGTAACAGGAGAATCTATAAATCTATATACTGAGCTTAGTTAATCAATTTTTATCAGATAATACGCTTTTTTCAATCTTCTTGATAATTTTTTTCTGTAACGACTCAATGACCGATTATATTTATTGGTAAATAAATTCCAGCTAGGCGTAAGCATCTATGTCGACAATTTCTATGAAAAATCAAATAAAACCTTTCAAATATTCATGAGAATATGGATTTGGAACAAAATAATTGATTTCAACTGAATACCAAAATTCTTGATCTCCAACTCCTTTAGTCCTCTAGTCATATTCGTGACAAATATTGGTTCTGGTGCTTCTCATTTTTTTTCTTATTTATTTAACAACAACATTATTAGTCGCAAAAAGGAATTTTTTTCGTGAGGTATTCATACATTTTGCACAATAAATATTGATATGAAAATTATTTCTTCCTCAGTTGTCAAATTCGCGAGGGAAAGAAGAGAAAAAACTCCTAATAATACATTGGTCCCCATTCATAATTTTGAACTATGAAAATGAAATTCGCCTCCTTTAACCGAAAATTTGTGTCTTTACAGAAATGAGGAAGTTCGTCGATATTATTATCGATTGAAGTTTCCGAATTTAGATTCAAAATTCAACGAAAAATTCGTCAGTATCATTAGAAGCAGGAAATAGTAAAAAAGGAATGTAAGTTTTTATGAGAATTACTCAATGCTCGAAACTTTGAGAGACCATTGTCGATTTTATCTCGAATGGAAACTTCGTTGAAATTTGAATCATTGACGTTTTTCTGGAAATTTTTTCTCGGAAGATCCGCTGTCAGGAGTTTTCGCCAGTCGTGTTTTCCCTCGAGAATTTTGAGCTTTGCTAGCCTTAGGAGGGAAGGAGTGAGGTCTTTCGGTGCTTTGCAGTCACGAAACCATGTAAAATTTGATAAAAAACTTTAAGGAGTTTCGATACAGGCGATACAATGTTGCCATGCTAACCCATGCTAAAAAAATTAAAAAATTCAAAAAGTTCAGAATTGTATAAAATTTGGTGAACATATTCTTTAGTGCCAAATTTGACTATACAAATTTTTTAAGATTTTTCTTCTACACAGTTATCGAGTAATTGATCACTAAAGTTCACGTGTATAAGCATAGCGTTTCCATATATATATGTAGATGTGACGGCAGATTCCAGGACATTTATATGTTTATCACGGTGTTTACCGAGACATTTGGCAGGTTCCAGGACAGTCCTGGAACCCATTTAATAGAATGGATGGCAAACGTTGCGCTCCTTGGCTGGGCTACTCTGGGGTTTTTGACCTAAAAATTCCGTCTCTCCGGCGCGAAGCGCGAAGCGCCGGAGAGACCCACCCATTTACTTCTCAAGAATTTTCTTTTTTCTTTGTTCAATTTTAAAAAATTAAAGAAAAAAAATTCTTGAAAAGTAAATGGGTGGGTCTCCCCGGCGCGAAGCGCCGGGGAGACGGTATTTTTAGGTCAAAATCCCCGGAGTAGCCCAGCCAAGGAGCGCAACGTTTGCCATCCGTGTTACTAAAAAAAATTCCAGAATCATGCTACTATAAAAGGTATGGATGGCAAACGTTGCGCTCCTTGGCTGGGCTACTCTGGGGTTTTTGACCTAAAAATTCCGTCTCTCCGGCGCGAAGCGCCGGAGAGACCCACCCATTTACTTCTCAAGAATTTTCTTTTTTCTTTGTTCAATTTTAAAAAATTAAAGAAAAAAAATTCTTGAAAAGTAAATGGGTGGGTCTCCCCGGCGCTTCGCGCCGGGGAGACGGAATTTTTAGGTCAAAATCCCCGGAGTAGCCCAGCCAAGGAGCGCAACGTTTGCCATCCGTGTTACTAAAAAAAATTCCAGAATCATGCTACTATAAAAGGTATGGATGGCAAACGTTGCGCTCCTTGGCTGGGCTACTCTGGGGTTTTTGACCTAAAAATTCCGTCTCTCCGGCGCGAAGCGCCGGAGAGACCCACCCATTTACTTCTCAAGAATTTTCTTTTTTCTTTGTTCAATTTTAAAAAATTAAAGAAAAAAAATTCTTGAAAAGTAAATGGGTGGGTCTCCCCGGCGCTTCGCGCCGGGGAGACGGAATTTTTAGGTCAAAATCCCCGGAGTAGCCCAGCCAAGGAGCGCAACGTTTGCCATCCGTGTTACTAAAAAAAATTCCAGAATCATGCTACTATAAAAGGTATGGATGGCAAACGTTGCGCTCCTTGGCTGGGCTACTCTGGGGTTTTTGACCTAAAAATTCCGTCTCCCCGGCGCTTCGCGCCGGGGAGACCCACCCATTTACTTTTCAAGAATTTTTTTTCTTCAATTTTTTAAATTTGAACAAAGAAAAAAGAAAATTCTTGAGAAGTAAATGGGTGGGTCTCTCCGGCGCCGGAGAGACGGAATTTTTAGGTCAAAATCCCCGGAGTAGCCCAGCCAAAGAGCGCAACGTTTGCCATCCGTGTTACTAAAAAAAATTCCAGAATTGTCCTCAAAACTGGAATATGTCCTGGAATCTGCCGTCTGACCTATATATATAGGTATACATTCCGGGCATAAGAAATCTGCTTTAATGCGTAATTACTCGATAACTAAGTAGAAAAAAAATTTGAAAAAATTTGTGTTTTCGCACTTGATGTTGAAGAACATTATCACCAAATTTCATCAATTTCTTAACATTTAGACTTTTGTACCGAAACTCCTTAATTGCCATCAAAATATCTTTTTCTATAAAAATTTCAAATGTTCTCTGTAATTGTACTTTTTGCAGTACAATACAATGTTGTTATGTCAATGATGGTGATTAGATAACTTTTTCCCTCTCTACTTGAGAAAATATATCAAGAGACTCGGTAGAGTCTCGGGACAAGTACATTGACAGCCTTGTCGTCTGCTGGCCCGAGGCTCTCGCCGAGACTATACTTTCTCTGAATATTACTCTCTTGACATTCCTCAAACTCATTACTTTAAATTCTTCAAAACTTTTTATTGTTGTGATGAAATTACATCTGTTCGTAACGTTTTCGACAATACGCCATATTACTACTCTAGGGGATTGTTTGTTGCAAATAACAAAAGTTAAAAAAATTAAGAAGATTCAAAAAGACTGAAAGATTATTATTAGAGCGAGGGACAACCCGGCAAAGCTAATATCAATATATTATGTTATTATATGCAGTTAATCACTTATACAGCTATCCACTTTTATAGTTTTCTTAATTATTTTTATTTATGCTTTTTCCATTTTATTATGTTCTATTTTGAAGTCCTGGCGTGGATTGGATGACTCCAGCAAGTCTGAAATTTAAAAAATGACTATAGGAATACAAAAGGATGATAGGAAAAAGTTCTTTCAAAATTCGATATAATAAATCAATATACTAATTTTTGAAATATACAAACTCATGATTTGCGAAGGATACAAAACTTCATATCATAATTTTCATTAAAGAGCATATCAAGTTGCAACAATGGTAATTTATTGGTTGTTCTCATTCATAAAATATAATAGTATCACTTTCGTATCGCTCGTGTAATCGAAGAGTTTATAAGATTTTTAAAACTTTTGTATTGATAACCTCGCAAAGACGCAAAGAACTGATGTCCAAGAGTTGCAATATGGGGTCTCGTAATGCTCCGAGACGATTCTTCGCATCTATTGGGTGTATCAGAAAAATCGATCGGACTTCGACGAAATTTTCTATTTCCTATTTTAGAGTGATTATATATTTTTTAAATGTCTCAATTAATCTAACAATCACTACCAAACGATTATGAAATGGTTTCAGTGAAAATTAGAAGAACAGCGATATTTTTTGAGATTGACTGCTCTGGGTGAAATGGCCGATCATCAAACATTTTTTGGAATGTCTTTTTTTCTTCTTTTTACAATAACTGTGATCAAACAAACGTATATTCATCACCGTCAAACGATTCCCCGTCGATTTGACCCTAATTAGACCTTGCTACTATAAAAATATTAAAAAATTGGGGCTAACTTTTTTCAAATTTTCAATTTCGTTTTTTAGAATTATTATGATCAAACAAACGTTTTAATTGATCAAACAAACACCGTCAAACGACCCTCAAACGATTCGCGTTAGAAAAAATTTAAAAAGTCGAAATAGGGGGGCTAAGTTTAAGTAGCCCTACGAAAAGTGTGAATGCGCCGCATGCGCATGTACATTTTCGTTCTCTCTCACGCTCATTGCCATGGGCTGGTGTGATTGGGCGAGGCGAACGATAATAATTGAGAGAGAGATATACGTTGGTAGATATAGAAATACCGAACAAACCTGCCCTAAATAGGAGAAAAAGAAGAAGAACGTAGAACTTTTATTTTCCTCTAAGGCCCGCTAGACACGGTCAATAATATTGTACAGTTATATTGCACAATAAGTTTGTATGGTGTATAGTGCGCCATAAATTTAAGATAGCTCAAACTTCTGTTCAATGATTGCGCAATGTTTCAATACTACATCTACGCGTTCAATAATATTGTGCAATCACCTATATTGCGCAATATTATTGACCGTGTGTAGCAGGCCTTACATTTATGGCGCACTACACACTATCACCATACAAACTTATTGTGCAATATTATTAACTGTGTGTAGCGGGCCTAAAACCCTCGAAAACACGACTGATAGAATACATAGTTTCCATCGTTTCCATAGAGAACTAATTATCGGGAGGCCTGGATCATGGCTGTAGAAGGATCAGCATCAACTAATGGAAAAGTCATATTTGTTACTGGAGGGTACGATCATACCATAAAAATATGGCAAGCTCACACGGGAGTTTGTCAACGCACCCTTCAACATCCTGTTTCGGTACATGACAGTTACTTTTTTTGTACACTTGGTTCAAGAAATGCTATATATTACAAGCGTAAAAATATTTACGGAATTTCAGCAAATTAACGCTCTCGATATAACCCCTGACAAGAACGTCATAGCAGCAGCAGGGTATCAAAACATTTTTATGCACGATTTAGCGTCAAGTAATCCAAACACCGTTCTAAATTATGACGGAGCTTCCAAGAACGTAACCAGTCTCGGTTTTCAGGTTAGAACATTCATATCTTTATTACTAATATCAAACTTTTTATTTTTAGTATTGAAATAGCCCACTGACTTTGTTTCCTGCTCATAAGCTATGGGTTTCTAAGACTACTCACAAATCAGCACGAGCATTTGACAATTTTTGTCAATTCAGCAATAACGTAGATTCATCTCTGGTTAGATATCACAAATTCTTATTATTTTTTTACAATATAGCTGCTCTTAATATTTTGAATACCAATATCTGTTCTCATTATAATATTAAAATTTTCATCTCTTCCAAATATCTGCTGAAGGTAAAAACAAGTTGAGCAAGTACAAAATTTTGACGGATGTTCGAATGAGGTTTTCGCTACTTTTCTCATATTCTCATTCCAAAAGTATGAAACTAGGATTAAAAATCTTGTACTGAGAAAAATATGATATGTTTCAATGTCCCAGGAAGAAGGTAAATGGATGTACACAGGAAGTGAAGACTGCTCAGCCAGAATCTGGGATCTCAGGTAAACTCATTACTCCTTGTATAAATGTTGACTTATTTTATATACTACGTAACATCAATGAAGCAGCCCTGATTCTCCACAGCCCAAGCATGAGTTGATTCATTAAAAAATTCCTTCTGTGTACAGTTTCATATTATATAATATCTTTAATTAAATTAACATTTACTGGTTATCGTGTTATATTTTGAATATACAATTTTAACCTGTAATACAACAATTGGAATGACAAAAATAGTCCAATAAATATCAAAGAAAACCTCCTAGCCTAAACATACAAGATAGACTAATAATGAAAGATAATAATCACATTTCATTTCATCATTAAAAATCTTGAATAATTACCATTCCAATTAATATAACTCTAAAGAGAAGTATGATAGTATAACTACTGACAGGCCAAACATTAATTTTAGGTCAAGCACTTTTCACGTGCAACGAATATTTCAAGTTTCTGCTCCAGTGAATTGTGTTTGCCTTCATCCAAATCAGGCAGAACTCATTGTTGGAGATCAAAGTGGAATAATACATTTGTGGGATCTTCGTTCAGATCATAATGAGCAATTGGTAATGAGAAAAACTCTGGCATTGACTATGAATATAGTAACACTAACGACAATAATCCCAATTGCGTCGTGCGTATTTTTAAGATACCTGAAGCAGAAGCATCCATTCAAGATATAGCTATTGACCCTGATGGTACTTACATGGCAGCAGTCAATAACAAGGGCCACTGTTACGTATGGGCATTAACCGGAGGAATCGGCGAAGAACCCACTAGGCTCAATCCTCGTCACAAACTTTCGGCGCATAAACGTTATGCTCTCCGTTGCAAATTCAGTCCAGATTCCACGTAAGTCTATTGCTGCGATCGAACGATTTTTATTTACAAATTATTAACCCCATGGTTTGTTTCCATTACTTCCCGGCATGACAACAGACTTCTGACAACTACATCAGCCGACCAAACCGCCAGAGTGTGGAAAACTACCGATTTCTCAGAGATGCAAGTGCTAAAGCACGAGGCCAAACGCTGGGTGTGGGATGCTGCTTTCAGCGCTGATTCTCAATATATATTCACGGGTAATGGCTTTATACATCTTTAGATGAGAAAAATCTGTTGCGTAGATAGTAGATAATAATTGTTGTTTGACATAGCATCGTCGGACGGTGTCGCCAGGTTATGGAATGTATCGACAGGTATCGTTGAAAGGGAATATCAGGGACATCAGAAAGCAGTCACGGCTCTGGCTTTTCGAGACCAAATTTTACCTTCTTCATGAACGAGTTGATTTGGGTTCAACTTAAATCAACGAACATAACCACCGGCACATTCGGTTGATCGGTCATTGTACTTTATTATCATTTCATAATTAAGCTATTTACATGAACGCTCGAGCGGGTAATACTTTGAACAGGCTGGATCTCATGTACATAATGTATTCATTCCGCTAATCGTAATAACGATAATAACAATAATTATTTTAAGAATCACATCAAGAACGTTTATTAGGTCATGGGCAATTGGTCGACTTGTCCCATTTCGGTAAAAGTTTCATCGTCCATCGTGTAGCTGAGCATGAATTTCAGTGACACAGGATTCTGGGTATATGATGAAGAGAAAGAAATGGTTAAATTAGAATGTACAAGTTCATTGAGATACAAAATTGATTGGTATAAATAATTCAACCTTTTGTGGATTAGCGATCAACAGAATCTGCGTGATAGCAGATGGAGGTAGGAACGGATTGTGCCCTGGTAACTGAGTTCCGGACGGCGACTCAAGTCTACATTTGCAATGCTGAACATGTAGAATTGAGAAATACAGAAATTATTGGTGATAAAAAAAATCTGAAGGAAGATTTTCGGGTCAGAAGGACTTACCTTTGATATTACTACCTGAAATAAGTAATTGCCCAGTGGTTTGGAGTTTTTACTCATTGTTGTAACGACAATAACTGTAATATCTGCCCGTGGACTACCTTTCGCAAAATGGAGTACAACCGTGATGCCATTTTTCTCCTCCATCAAGGTCAGAGGTGGAATTGTCCCTGTAAGAACTCACAAATGAATGCACAGCTTGTACACAACGGGATCCTCCCAAAAAAATTTATAGCAACACTTACTCCTTAAGTGCATTCTAGCTAGAGCACAACCCTAGCACAACATAACACTGCCCTACTACATCACCGGTAAAGCTTGTTTGTGAGCAACCTAAATAAATCGTAAAATTATGGATTATAGAGCAATAGTCTTACCCGGTTTGATGCTGTCGATGGTGACGCGAATGTCGGTTAAAGACTTTATTTCTTCATCAATATTATTCGACATTGAAGAGGCGGCATTTTCATTTTTCTCCTTTCCCTGCCCTTCGTTTTTCATTTGTGAGTCTGAGTCTATATTTTGTATAGAAGACCAACACAACGCGTCGAGCATCGCATCATCCTCGTGGTTCAACAAATCACTCAAATCGAACTGTTTTTCGTTATTGTCAGTAATATTAGCGGGACCATTTATGCCTGGTTGAAAATCTGCCGTCATTGAAGACGATGATGGAGTTTCGTTGATTGATGAACAAACTTTAGCGTTCGATGAAGTAGTTTTCAGCAATAGCGGTCTACTATAGTACAATTAACAATGTGAAAGTTTCTAGATATATTCTAGCAATGGTAATAATTGTTCTCTAGTATTTACCTGATGACATTACTGAAGGAATTTGCATTAATTTTCGGGGAATGACTAATAACATTACTTTGTGAAAGACTTTCTTTTAGCAGTATTTCACCGAGTTGATTCAAATCATCTAGAGCCCGCGTCTTACTGTCGAAATTACCACTCGAATTCAGGCTTTCTGTTGAAAGATGAAAAGATACTGGAACAGATATGGAATACTGAAGAATATAGAATTATAATAATTTGGAAAAAATAAATGACCTTTCGTTTTCGAAGTTGGGAGGATACCAACGGGTTCCATAATGGTTGTATCAGAAAAAGGAAATGCAGAGTTGTAACGCCCCTCTATGGTGGAAGTATTTTCTATGGGACCGAATACATCACCGAGTAATTCGATATCCGATTTTAGTATGTCCAGAGTGCAATCAGTAGAGTGACTTTTTTTGTTTGCGTTCGAAGTCGTGTCGATCGAATCGATTGGTGAAGACAGATCGAGGAGAGATGTGGTAGCATTGTTCAGATGTGATGAAAATCCTTGTTTCGGCATCATTACCAATGAATATTTTTCAACTACCTGTGTCAATTCGTCGTTGGCTGCCAAAACCTCACCTATTTTCCGAATCCCACCTTCTCTTTGGTGATCTCAATATCTGGATAAGGATGATATTCAACTTTGGCAAAGATTACATACTACTTACCAACCGTTTTATCATCATCATGAGTCTCATAAGCTAGCCTTGTGACGATTGGTTTCAGACGTTCGCAGGCATCATAAAGCTCTTTCATTAATTCAATGTCCTCTGTGCTACTTGTCTCAGAATTATATGATTCAAGCATTTCTGATAACAGTTTTACATTAACTCGAATCGATTCCAATTCCATGTTTCTCTGGCAGTTTAGTTGAACTCTTTTCTCATCCTTAGTAATAAACATTGAGCACTTCCTTTATCAAAGGTACACCAGCCTTTTATCTTACCCCAAGTACTTACATCTTTCACCATACTCTTGATCAATTTATTTGCCAGTTTAAGGTCAAAAGGATCTTTGCTTCGAAGCAATTCCTGCAGCAATTTTGTAGTTTCCTCGTCTTCAAAAATGGGACTCCTCACTTTGGTAACAGACTTGCTCATTATTTCGGTGTCATCAATCACTGGTGAGATTGGTACATCCTATATACCAATCAATATGACAGCTTTGTTTAATCATTGTTTCTTGATTAGCAGTCTCGATGAAGGCTACTAGTACCTTTATTATGCCCTGTTTCTTGAGCATTTCGTAAGTTTCTCTGATTTTCACCTCTCTAGGATAGTCTCTGACCCAAGTTGATAAAAGTTGGAATATCTTAAGACGCACTGCCAATGCTGTTTTATCACCCAGATATTTAGGTGACACCAGTTTGATCATGACATTGAGAAATCGGAACTTGCCTATTTCTGCATGAAAGGTATGGCCACACCTCTTCATGCAAGTGTCAAGTAGCTGAATAAAGAATTAGGAATTATTAACTGAATAGAAAGGAAAATACACCTATATGACTAGCTGAAGCACAGTGAACTCACAGTTAGCGCCTGCAATGCTTCTTTTTCAACTGCTGATTGTATATATGCAGCCAAAAGTCTGCCAGCTATTTGAACCCCCTTAGATTCTTTACCTAACACTGTGCAGAATGCTTCTATGGCTGCCACATCTGGTTTCTCATTCAATGAATTGGTCGCTCTCTCTGAGGATTGTACAAGTGCATTAGCAATTTTTTTATTTCAGCAAAAATAAGACACAATTAATAAGCTAACTTACGGATGAGAGCTTCGAGACTGGTAGCAAGGACATCCATTACTGATCTAATCGGTCATTCGATCGTAGACAATGACAAACGGCTGTGTCAAGTATAGTTTTCTAGTTTCGGTTTAATACCTGTCCGCTCTTATTACACACAACTTTCCACAATTTAATTCGGTACAATTGTGATTTAATAACGCGTTAAAAAGATTATCACGTGCATGTGCAATAACCTTTTTGCTTGAGTTGGCTGCACACTTGACAGCTTAAATATGTACAATGGTAATATACGAAGCCATCGGTAACGTCTGTATAACCAAGTATACTACCGAGCAACAAGCAACAAAATAGAAGTACGTGCTCGAGCGCACAACAATGGATACGAACTGTCACTATTGACAGCATGCACCCTTTTTCTCCTTTTTGTCACTTACCAGAATAATCGAGTATCTTCTTATGGCCGTTTTCTCCGATGCGGTTCAAACTCAGTTCAATTTTTTTCATATAGTTTCGAGATAGGATGAACCGAGTTTAAACTCAGATTAACGTTGGAGAAAACGGGCATTATTCGTTATTTTGAGAATAACTATCTTTTTTTTTTTATTGAGAATGTAAAACGTCTATAGAAATAGAAAAAAAATGTAACAGCTTTAGGACACGTCTGTCCTATCTAGCTGAGAGTACATAACTTTAGTTTGCGCGAACTTTCGTATAGATGTCACCACATTGCATTTCGTGTGACGAATGCGTAATTCGTCACCAGAGTGCGCTGATTTCTGCGCTAAGAACCGCGAATTTGCGAATTTCGTACTTTAGCATTTCATACGGATTTGATAATTTGATCATTGAAATATTAACAAATGAGAGGAACGTGACGGACTTGGGTGACTAATATATATGTATAGCATAAACAATAACCGCTAGTCGATAAGAAATACGAACGTATTGACTAACTCATTCTTATAGTTTACATTATAATAATCTCCATACGTTGAAATGTATCGAAATAAGGCTTTCTTTGATTTCTTATATAAATATTTCTAGTATTCCAATACGATACTTTTACCCACTTTCATCTTATAAACATTAGGCTAGGACATATCCTTCGTCACTCTTATGCTAAGGACCTAGAATAATAAGGGCATTGTGTGGTTGCGAAGCGAGCGTGTGAAACCGAAGCGTGGGTCGCGAGACCCCAGAATTCGAATGAGTGGGAGAATGAAGAACAACGTGATTGGTCCGCGTATGAGCGGAGCGTACGGAGTCTGCGCGTGAGAATCAAAAGATTTGTGAGACTAAAAGTCGAACGGAATAGAATTAAGAGAGAACATTGTTGTCAGCCGAAGAGTCAAGATCCATATTTTCGTCAATATATTCATCAAACATTTAAATCTTTGTCTTGAGTTATTGAAGAGAAATTCGCAAGGCGAGTTTCAACTTCTTATCAATCGAACCCACCCAAAACTAAATCATTCGAAATAATAGTTACTATAATTCCCGCTCGGAGCGTTACATTCGTTGTAGCGACTCGGTGTGCCTGGCGCGTCCGTGGGGACGTTCAGGCCCGAGTCCATTACACAAATCGTGTACCGTCGAGGAGTTTCCGTGTAATTAAGGAATGGTTAGGTCGGTGTTGAAGATCCCTACGCAAGTGCGTAGCGGTGGAAAAGAATGGGATCGTTGCGTTTCATCTTCGGTACGGTCACAGACTCATCAGTAGGGCTGAGTGACCCGTTCCGTGCCCTAGACGCGCTGAGGATGTTGAGGCGTAGAGCGATGCGTATTACATTGAAACGCAGACCTAACCATCCGCTTACGAGAAACTGTCTTGACGGATTTGCCGTGTAGTGGCGGGGATGAGAAGCTTCGGGAGCCCACAGACTTGTGCTCCAGAGGGAGATTGGATCGAACCACGGCGAGGACCCCACGTTTTTTTGCTTTTCGTTGCCGTTTCTTTTTCAGTTTTTCGCCTTTTTTCAAAGATCTCTTCTATAATAAAGTTTAAATAAAGAGGATGGTGACGCTGATGACTGGTGGAGTTCAGTTAAAGAAATAGATTTGCGACACAGAAGAGAAATAGAATTTTTGCTGCACGGCTGCACATAACCTCACCCTTGGACGGGACGCTACTCGGTCCAAGAACGAAGGAATCTGATTTTGATAAGTTCGCCACACAACATTTGAAAGAAAATAGTCAGACCCAAAGTGGGATTGGCTATAAGGAATGGCTAGAAAAGAATGCATATAAGAAGAGACTAAACTGACGAAGAAGGAACGAACGAGTCACAAACGTCGGAGGCTTCCTTACTGTTAATCAGGAAACCCAAAATGACTAAAAGTAAGGACAAAACCAAAAGTCAAGAAAAATAAAAAAAAAAAGGAAAGGACGGGACGGTCAGGTCGTGAAAAATAATGACGATCCATTCGGAATTTTTGAAGACAAAGAAGACACGTCTGAGGCGAATCGTTCTCAAAATGCAACAGGTAACAAAGAAACACTAGAAGGTATGCAAAACGTCCATTTATATCAGCACCAAGATAAAGGCCCGTACGTGATTCATGTCAAGTTTCTTTCAAAAAATAAAGATGATCCTGTTCTCCCCATTCTTAAAATATCACAGAAGTTGAGAAAATCAAATATCAAATACGACATGCTTGACACTTACGGTAAAAACGAGTGGATTCTCACATTTACCTCTCGAGACAAAGCAAATCGATCTATTTCGAATCAGTTTTTAACAGAAATGGGACTGAAAACTTTCGTCCCACAATATGCTCTCTCTCGGAAGGGCAAGATTTTTGATGTTCCTCTCGACATAACAATCGACGAACTCAAGGAGGCGATTGAAGAAAATAACAAAGGAATAGAGGTTATAAGCCTTCGTCGCCTGCCTAAACGAACGATCGTTGACGGTCGTCCCGTGTGGCAAAATGGCGAATCAGTTTGTGTCGAAATCAGAGGCAAGAATTTGTCCGAGGCCATTTTTATCTGGAGAACTCGAGTAAGGGTCACTCCGTATATTGAATCTGTCACAATCTGCTATAACTGCGGAAAATTACGACACCCGAAGAAGTACTGTTCAAGGCCGCAACTTTGCTTGAAATGTGGAGGTCCCTATCATATTCAAGAGGACCAGAAATGTGAACTTGATGCTAAATGCATAAACTGTAGTGAAAACCACAGCACTTTAGATAAAACGTGTCCAACTCTTTGCAAAGAAAAAGAAATAAATCGGATTATGGCTTATGACAACTTACCATATCTGCTCGCGAAAAAAACTAAAGAAGGGACTATTCAACGTCCTAACGTCCCCATCAAAACGATAGCAAACTTTCCATCGCTATTGAAAGGAAAGGAGATACAGAACACCAGACTTCGAACATCGCAGTCATCCAAATATATTCAACCCGATATTGACAAAGCAAGCACCTCGAATCAGGTCTCGACATCAAGAGGTCGGTATGATACGCGGAAACAAGATTTTCGACAAGAACTTTTCGCTAATATAGTTAGAGAAGGGTTCAGGAAACTACCCAAAGAAATCGTGGAGGGATTAATCACCATTTCCCAAGTACTCGCAGATGATAACAACGCCACTCTCTTACTAGAGAGGTTAAAGAAGACGATAAACCTTCACACTCATCCTAAAAATGGACGGACAGAGGAACAAACTTAGTATCGTTCAATGGAATGCCCGAAGCATTAGACAAAAAGTACCTGAATTACAGTACAATTCACGCTATGTTGATATTTTTTTGTTGACAGAAACTTGGCTTCAACCACAGGATTCATTTTATTTGAAGGGATTCGACGTGGTGCGGACGGATAGACCAAATCAGAGAGGAGGAAGAGTTGCAATCTTAATCAAAGACACGCTGAGATACAAAATAATTCGCAATCTTAATAATTGCAACAATAAGATGGAGGTATGTGCTGTGGACTTGGATCTCAAAGACGGTAAACTTTTAGTAGCATCATGTTATAGGCCACCGAGAGGTGGACCGATATCGTCTCAGGAATGGACCAATGTTTTCGCTCAGTTAAAGACCAATTTTTAGTCGGAGGGGACTTTAATGCCCACCACACCCTATGGGGAGACTCTCATGAGTGCGGTTTTGGAACTGGCATAGCTAACAGTATTGAGCCTATAGATATTTCTATTTTGAACGGGGGTCGACCCACGTACCATAGCGGTGCGTACAACACTGATTCAGCCATCCATATCACTTTTGCTGATAACAAATCTTTACCCCTAGGAAAAAAAGGTCGGGACAAGTACATTGATGATCCCTTGTTTGCTGATATTTCATCCATAAAAAAAAATATGAAATTTTTTTTTTTAATTGTAAAAAAAATTACTTTATAAAAAAAAATACAGAACAATTCGAAAAAAATTTCACAAATCTTGAAAAAACATTATATTAAAAAAAACTAATCTGTATCTATTTTTTAAAGTGTCAAAAGAATCAAATAACAAGTAAAAAATAAAAAACCCAAAAATCGCGCTTAAAATCATTTTGGAAACCGATGCCTCATTCTTCTTATTTGATTCGAACAGCTAAATCAATTTAAAAAAATTCCATCTAATTTACGTGCAGCATTAAAAGGAGGATGCCCAAAACGGCCCCCAGACCTCGCAAAATAAAACCAATGGCAATCAATTCAGTTCATCAAGACAATAAAAAAGTTCTACGAGACCAACGTCATGCGAGCCGTTGGTTCCAAGATATAAGCGAAAATATGTACTGCAAACTATATACCCACATAGTGTAATTTGACGGACAAAACATCCTCTAGTTAGCTTTTATTTTTATTCCAAAGATCACTAATAGGCGGTACATGATAAGAAAATTTTCATCCGCCGAAGGAGCCACTTCCTCGTGGTGACGGCGGGCAACGAACTCTGTTCGGCTAGGGTTCCTTTTTTGAAATAAATGCCGTCATAGCGGATAAAAGAAAACGGGGGGTTTCGAGCGATACTCTTTCAAATAAAGCTCGCGTTAGTGAATTAGGTAGAGGTTCACCAGCGAAAAGTTAGTTACAGTCTCCTCCCCAATCGACGTCCACCACTGGGGCTTCTTTTGGTGATCAACTGGCTACCAGTGGAACCCAACAAGATTTCTGCGCTGGTTGTGGGTTATCTCTGAAGAGAAGCAGAAGATATTCCTGGTCAGGTCTAGCAAATTCGGATTTACGAGATTTCATAAATCAAAATCGTTCCAAACGATTTCAAAAACGTAATCATCCTTTCGATCCGAATACCAAAACTCTTTCTGAATCAGATTCCATTTGCGATTCCTGCCGACTGGCTTTCCGAGATTCAAAAACGTCAACAGGCAAGTCATCTTTACCGGGAGGTACTATTAATTTTAAAAGTTACTCTTAAAAGAGCGTCGGCGTCTCACAAAAAATGCGTTTTTGGTTGCTCATCAAAGAACCTTCATAAAATACCACAGACCGTGAGAGACCAAGTCCTAGTTACCCACCGCTTTTATTTACCTGAAGGTTCACGTTTTTGTGATAAACATCTTACAGATGGACAGTGGGAGTTATTGAGTTATAATCAAAGTCATATCGAGAACATGATTGACTCACTTCGAAAACTGGTTGACAAACAACAATCGTTTTTCAATTATGAATTTATTGATGATATGTTTGACTCGCAGGTAGAGCAATGGACTGGTATCAACAAAGATCAATTTAAAAATCTTCTCTCTTTACTACCTTCTCTCGCCGAAGCGGAAAAAAATCCAAGTACAGCATTAGCATTTTATTTAACAAAACTTCGTACGGGTGAAACTGATGAGAGGTTGTCTTTACTCTTTAAAATACCTCGTTCATCAGCGGAGCGATTGATGAATAAAGCAAGAAATTCTCTACTGAAAGACTTTGTTCCTCTCTACCTAGGTTTTTCTGAAAATGATAGGGAAGAACTAAAAACTCATAATACAAAAATTGCTCGTGAACTGTTTCTGAATGGACGGAATGACAAGTTAATTACTATTTGGGATGGAATTTATGTTTACATTCAAAAAAGTTCTAATTATCGATTTCAGCGAAAATCCTTCAGTATGCACAAACATCGCCCTCTGGTAAAACCTTTTGTTGCTGTTGCGACCGATGGATACATTTCAGATGTATTTGGACCTTTTCAAACTAATGCATCTCACGCAAAAATAATGCTTGAACACTTTGCCAATAAATCTGGCCTCTGTTCTTTCTTTCTAAAAGGTGATGTTTTCCTCGTAGATCGAGGATTCAGAGATTGTGTTGCCACTCTACTAAAATACGGATACGACGTAAGAATGCCTTTTCTAGCTGAAGGTAATCTTTCTCTGAGTGACTCTGAGGCAAATCTGTCTCGTCTTGTCACAAAATGCAGATTTGTTGTTGAAGCCGTCAATGGACGATTTAAGCAGTGCTTCCGATATTTTGATAAGATGTGGCAAAATAAGTCTCTTCCACATTTGATGGATGATTATCGGATTGCAGCAGCGATCCTTAACGCCTTTCATGAGATCATTGAGTCAGACGTCACTGATGGCCAAAAAATTGCTCAGTTTATGCTTGCTAAGATCTCAGAGCCTAATCGACTAGCTTCATTAGTTGAAGGCCAACGATTAAATAAACAGTCCGCAAACTTTCAGACCATGGATCAGAATTCATTGAAGGACTTCCCGAAACTATCGTTAAATGACTTGCGAATTCTGGCTCTTAGATCATATCAATTAAAGCAAGCAAGATCTTATTATTCTGAACATGTAAGTCCTGATGGGAGTTACGAAATTCAAGTCTGCAGATATGTTGGGTCTCTTTCGCTTAAATCGCATAGTATAATATCAATAACCCGATGTTAATTCGCGTGCGAATACAATCTCGCCATCATAATATTACAAAATATTTTCTATATATTCTCGTAGATCAAGATAAAAGTGGTCCAGAAGCAATTTCAGGGCGCTTTTGTCAATGCAAAAATGGCAAAAGAACTATTGGATGCTGTGCACATATAATGACAGTTCTCTGGTTCTTAGGGTGGGGCAGGTTTGAAACAGAAATCAGCGAACCTGCCAAAACATTGAATAATATCTTTGCGGTATTTGAAGAATCAGAGGAAGAAGATAATGCCTAAACTTACGAATTTATATAAAACAGTTTTGAGACTTAATTAACAAATAAAAATATAGGGTATTGTTAAAAGACCGATTTTGAGTCCGAGACTTTATCAGCCTATATCTTCTAGAGAATAGCCCAGACAGCTTTGGTCAGATTAACTTTTTTTATACCTTGGTGAGTACTTCTCATCAAGACAAGTTTTGTCTTGCGAGGTCGAGGGGCCAAACCTTCTAAGGATTTGGGCATCCTCCTTTATTATATCAATTCGAGGCCAAGTATTTTCTAATGAATTGAAAAAAGTTACCACTTGAATTATGTGCAGCACTAAAATTTATGATATCAATCGGTGGACAAGTATTTTATTAGTAACTCCAAATTTTGACATTATTAAATTGTTCTAAAAAGCTTTTAAATCCAAAAAAATCACATGAAAGCTAGTCATTTGTTACTCTATGGTGGCAGAGACTTACAAGAAAATCGATTCTTCTCAGACTTTTAGGATGCTCTGGTATTATTCACAAAATTCGACGTCGATTGGCTCGATACAAATTATGTTTAAATATGTGTTAAAAGTACTTGTCCGGCCCATCACTATTCATTCAATAAAAAATCAATCATAAAAAAACGAAATTGTACGGCAGAATCTGGTTGAAAATTTATTGAAATGCGATTCATTATTAATTTAATGTTCTTAATAATAGGATAGGTTAGTTCCTATTCCGAATGGAATTCGTTTGCTGGAAAATAAGTGGGAAGTAAAAATTGCATTCATTGGATATAAACTGGAGAGTTATTTTGGAAGCTTGAACATATATATTATGTACAATTTTTTTCATTTATCGATGCACAATAATATCCCTTGTATATTGCAGAACAATTTGTTTCCGTTTTTTATTAAATTAGTGCAATTAAGTAAAAATTAATGGAAGATAATTCTCTCAATTCCCTCTGCATGAATACTTGTGATCAATCAGTTCTAGACAAGCCCTGATTTTTATTTGGATAAACAATTTAAACGGAAAGTACTGAGCCGGACAAGTACTTTTAACACATATTTCAACATAATTTGTATCGATCCAATCAACGTCGAATTTTGTGAATAATACCAAAGGATCCTGAAAGTCTGAGAAAAATCGATTTTCTTTTAAGTCTCTGCCACCATAGAGTAACAAATGACTAGCTTTCATGTGATTTTTTTTGGATTTAAAAGCTTCTTAGAACAATTTAATAATGTCAAAATTTGGAGTTACTAATAAAATACTTGTCCACCGATTGATATCATAAATTTTAGTGCTGCACATAATTTAAGTGGTAACTTTTTTCAATTTATTAGAAAATACTTGGCCTCGAATTGATATAATAAATTTTAATGCTGCACGTAAATGAGATGGAATTTTTTTCAATTGATTTAGCTGTTCGAATCAAATAAGAAGAATGAGGCATCGGTTTCCAAGTTTTTTTTTATGTATTAATATTAAGAGCTCTAACATTCACCAATTTTTTTTTCGTTATTTTGAATAAATTCTCGATATATTTTTTGGAAAAAAAATATTGATTTTTTTTGGCCCAGTCTAATCTACACGTTCAATAATATTGTGCAATCACCTATATTGCGTAAGACCCGCTACACACGGTCAATAATATTGCATAGTAATATTGCACAATAAGTTCTTATGGTGTGTAGTGCGCTATAAATTTAAGCTTCTAAATTTAAATTTCAAACTTCTGTTCAATGATTGCGCAATTTTTCAATACTACATCTACACGTTCAATAATATTGTGCAATCACCTATATTGCGCAATATTATTGACCGTGTGTAGCAGGTCTTACTCAGAGACAGTATAGCCTCGGCGAGCCTCAGGCGCCTCAGGCCAGCAGACGACAGGGCTGTCAATGTACTTGTCCCGAGGGACTCTATGGTCTGCTACACACGGTCAATAATATTTCTCAATCATTATATATTGAACAGAAGTTTGAGCTATCTTAAATTTATGGCGCACTACACACCATACAAACTTATTGTGTAATATTACTGTGCAATATCATTAATCGTATGTAGCGGGCCTATCGATGAGTCTCTTAAGGTATAACTGGATGAATAGCTCGACTAAAAATTATATCTGATTGGAATGTCCGTACTTCGTGATGCAATAAAAATCTGAAAAAATTCAACAACATTTGGAAAGCTGTGAACAACAATTATCAATAATAATATTGCCCAAAAGTTAATAACAAATTGTTTTAACAGTCAATTATTCAATAATTTTGCGGTGACCTATTGTTTTTTTTACGAATCAAATGTGTGTATTTTTCCGAATGCTCATAATTTTTTTCAGAATTTTCGTGGATTTTTAACATTTCTTGAAAAAAATTTTTAAAAATTTCAATTTTGGATATGTTTTAGAAGACATATTTACCATCAGTTTTGAAAAGTCTCAAGGTTACTGGACCAAAAATGTACAAATAGAGCCACTTAAAAAATTTAAAAAAGAAAATTTCAAAAATCCACTAAAATTCTGAAAAAAATCATGAGCATTCAGAAAAATGCGCACATTCGATTCGTAAAAAAAACAAGGGTTTACTGTAAAATTGTTAAAAAATTATTTATTTAACCAATTTATTAATAACTTTTGGGCAAAATTATTATTGATAATTGTAGTTGATAACTTTCCAAATGTTGCTGAATTTTTTCAGATTTTTATTGTAGCACGAAGTACGGAAATTCCGATTAGGTACAATTTATCGGCTGGGCTATCCATTCAGTAATACTTTAACAGGGTGTCTAATTTTGACCAGAACAGAAATTTCATGACTTTTAAGGCTTTTTAAGTCAAGAAACAGGAATTTTTCATGACTTTTCTTATGGTTCTGATACTTTTTATTCATGTTTAATTATAAAAAAATTCAATAAAAATAACAAAGAAATGATATTTTATTTTGAAATAAAGAATCTTTTTTTTCTTACAAACTATTCAATCGATATTCGTTTTTATATCGATGATGAGTATTGACGAACCAGACATTGTCGCCATCCCGCGAATTTTGAAATCATGTTGAAGAAAACCAAAAAATCGACAATGACAATGAGCGTTGCAGAGATCTTAAAAAATCAGGTTGTTTGGTCATTTTTCATGACATTTAATGATTTTTTCAGGTCCGAGTGTAATTTCATGACATTTAAGAATTTTCATGACTTTTCAGGTCGTTAGACACCCTGTTTAATGGCCGTTTTCTCCAACGCGGTTCAAACTCAGTTCAATTTTTTTCATATAGTTTCGAGATAGGATGAACCGAGTTTAAACTCAGATTAACGTTCGAGAAAACGGGCATTAGAGTATGGATCAGTCGACTAACCTCACTTGGAGTTTTCGAAATTTAAATTCTCTGACACAGTTTGACAGATTAAAAAACGGCTCTGTCAGCCTACGTAGGACGATGGCAAAAATTGACTGACTTCGAAAATTCCAAGTGAGGTTAGTCGATTGATCCATACTCTTAATCAATACCTGCCATCGTGCAAAAGAAAAAGATCCAACTTCACAAATAGCAACAATACAAAGTTTTTAAAAAACGCTGTTTTTTAGGTTTTTCAAATTTTTTCGCGTTCATTATTAATTGATCGGGTCGGTCCAGGGATCATTCTCTTTGAATTCTTATTTTCTACATTTCGTTTTTCGGTTGCTTTTCTATAAAGCTCTATTGGTTTTCGTTCCATAAACGAAAAACCGAAGCAAGTTTTTTTTTACTATAGACTGCTATGGACTATAAATTATATAATTGTGGTCACAAGTAGACCCTTCGAGTAGAATTTCCCGGTGGTAATTAATCGGGAAATTCAAGTCAGTTTTGCGACCTCTAGAAATTTAATTAAAAGGTTTATTTTTTGATACGATTTTATTTTCAACGAACTTCAATCTGAGGTAAGAGCGAGAAAAAAAATTCATTTTTTTTTCAAGTACCCTAGCGTATATGGTCAAAATCGAACCACGAATGCCTTGTCAATGTAGACACGGTTGTCGAATTTGATCTACCGGAATTAACATTTGCTCATAATTCATTGAAATTTTTTCTAAAATTATATTTTCTCTATAATTATATATGATTTTGAGGAAAACCGTTTCTTTTACGAACTATGTCATTAATCTTATAAAATTCTGTGGATCCATTGATTGCTGACTTAATATCGTATTATACCTAGGTATTATAGAAATACCTAGGTAATATATTTTTCTAGTTTAGTTGTGCAAAATATATGTGTTTCTCGTTTATGTTGTTATATTGACATATGGAAGTCAAGGAACACCCTGTCACTAATGCTTTAGAAAAATGAATTAATTCACAGATGTACCTTTATTCGTACATTGACGGTTTGTCTATTTACACATACGATAGATTACAGATGTGAGTTATCATAGAATAATTATGTAGTAGAGTACATAAAGGAGAATGCGGAGATGGTGAAGAACCTACTAATCTGTGAGTTGGGGATTACTCATAAATATCTTCTCTGTCCGCGATGTAACGAACGATATCAGCAGGTTTAAGTAGTCGGTCTGCGTCAATATCTGGTATCTCAAAGCCAAACTCGTCCTCCATTGCCATGATAACCTCAACATGATCAAGAGAATCCAGTCCGAGATCATTAAGAAAATGTGATTCAAGAGTTAGCTGAATGAAGAAAAAATGTTAATGAGAAATCAAGTTCATTTCACTGCTCAATCAGGAACTAAATTGAAAGAGTGAAGCAAGGGCAAAAACAGAAACAATTAACAACTAATGAATTCACATTTGTGGCAAAAGAATTTTTACCTTTGCAGGATCGACCTTGTCATAAAGTTTGAGGACCAAAATAACGCGATCACCAATCGATTTAAGTGAGAGAGGTGGTTTCTCGCTAAATCCACGCTGACACTTCTCAGATTGTGATTTGACGCTCGTCTTTCCTATGAATACCTATACAAATAAAAAAAAATATATTACATATTGTTTATTATTAACTAATCCCATCTGATGAGATTTTGTCATATGCTGCCACAAAACCAGTGAAACTATTTCCGATGTCTCTCTGATTGTCAATTTTTCACTATCCGTTGAGATACTGCTATTGTAGCTCTTTGCTTCTGTCGCTTCAAGCACTTTGTAATCCAGCTGTAATCAACCTTTTCTCAATCTTTTTCACTTATCAATTGTAGTTTCTTATAGTGCAGCTCAATGTTTTGAATATAGTGTTGACATCCAGCAAGGTCTGAGATTAAGTTTGGATAAATGTTGATAAAACAGTCTCAAAACCAAGATAAGATCAGTCAATTAGATACTGAAAATAGCACTACATATTTCTCTGACACAGCTTACTTTCCAAAAAAAAAAAGTTAGACGTTTTTCTTCCGTCATGTGACAATGAGTTATTACGTTTTTCTAGAATATTATGGTGTATAAGAAAAATGTGAATCCGCCTCTCGATCGTTTCTTATTTCAAGCGCAGATTTGATCATGCGTCTTAAAAATGATTAAAAAAGTACTAATGAAGTTACCCTGATTATTGAGTTTTGTCTTTAATTTTATAAAGTGTTCTTGGAGACCATGATCACTCATTTTCCAAAGTTTGAATTTCGTACTATTCATGCTACCAAAAAAATTACTCATTACGTAACTGTAAGGTGGAGAATACATTGATTCGTATGTGAAGTAATACCCGAAGTAAGACGCATGTTCATATGGAATTAAAATAATCATAGAAAAATCGTCAAGAAAAACATCAATAAGAGACGAAGTGTGAGAAGGCGGGAGGGAATGAGAGAGAAAGAGCATAGGAACATGCTTTATACCAAAAGCGAGATTGCTTGCGACAAAATTTAGTCATCAGATTTACCTTACTGTTTGTGACTTTCCAACAATCCCGGATTATCGAATGAATGAATCTGGTGGACCTCGGAGCGAAAAAAACCGTGGGTGTTTGCAACACAAAATTATTCGCTCCAATCTTTAAAAAGCCGGTATTTCGAGCCAAAAATCGTATACCTCTAAGAGACGCCATTTTTTCTCGTCGTCTGAATTGCGTCTATACCACGAACCAAGGAGACTATAGGGAAGGAGTCCAATCTCTGTTATTGGGCGCCTGTTAGAAAAACGTCCGTAAAAATGTCGGGAAATCGGGTTCGAGGAACGGCCACTCGCGTCGCATTGTCGTTTGTGTACGGATATATATAGTAATAAAATCAATGTCGTTGGTGAAACTGACCGCCATGGCGGCGGAATCGTGGATTTAGGGCACGTTCGGGGAGTCGCTATTTGCGCTACAAACGCTAACGTTATCATTGAATGATATTACTATATCTCGTATTTTTAGCGCAAATAGCGACTCCCTGAACGCGCCCTTAAAGAGCTTTCGCGCCTGTCAAAAATTGTTGAATCAACGATTAGTGCTCGTAATCGAAAACCCATGTGACAATCGTGTAGTTCAAAACACAAATGCACAATGATTTATAAGAAGTTGTTCGATCTATTCTCTCGAAACTTGCTTCAAATGGCCAATTCATTACTGAAGGTTATAAAAAAAACCATTCCAAACGTAATGAATAAAAAAAATGAATCTTCTAAATCTTGGTAATGTATGAAAAACGTTTGATTCAAAGGAACAAAACGTTGTCAAATAAATGCAAAAGTGACGAGTACATCGGATGGCGAATGAAAAAAATTAAAAACAATGATATGTATTAAAAAAAATTACGAATGAACTGTAAATAATTTCAACAACACAATTAAGAAAAGCTTTCACAAATCATGACAAAACATTATATTAAAAAAAATACAAATCCGTAAATATATTGTAAAGGAAAAAAAATTCAAATAGAACGTAAGAAATTCATTCCTACGGGAAGCATCCGGAACTTGAGAAAGTTCTAGTTAATGAAAAAAGTTACCATTTTAGTTATGTGCAGCACTGAAATTTATAACATCAATCGGAGAATGAGTATTTTATTAGTATATACAGGGTGTCCCATTTTAATCTTACACCTGACTTTTCTCGGAAAATATTGCTCGGATCAAATATTGTGTGCAATAAAACTTTTAGGGGTTGAAGGGGGACGTTTGATAAAAATTGGTTTGTGGATCCAAAATTCAAAATGGCGGCGTTAGAATGGCCGACATGTTTTTTTCGAATGGAAACATAACTTTTTTTCATCACCAAAAAATTTTTCAGCCCAAAACCAACAACTTTTGTTGGAAAAATTTTTTGATTAAGTTGATATTTTTTAAGTGAGAACATCATTTTCAACTATTTTAGAGGTATCCAGGATGCACCGCGAAGAGATCTTTAACGTACCAAGTGCAAGTGCGTTTGCGTGTGCGTCTGCATATGCGTGCATACGTGGAGGTGCATGTGTGTGTGTTTTTTATTTTCATTTTATTTTTCAACTTTTTTTAAAAAGAGGGGCAGGCAATGCCTTTATGCCCATAGGTACGAGCTCACAAGGATTAGGTCTTTGCGGTTCGTCACTACCGCAGTATTTTCGGACTCCAAATCCTCCTTGTGAGTGTACTCTGATCCCTCCCTAGAGATGTTCAAAGATCCCTCCATTCATGTTTAAACATGCCTGAACTCTTCTCTCAAAACCATCAAGTGTGCGTAGGAGAACATCTCTCGGGATCGCACGGCAGGCAGCTCTTATCCGCTCCTTCATGTTCTCTCGTGTTGTTGGAGCTTGACGGTAGACAGCGTCTTTTAAGTACCCCCACAAAAAGAAATCAGGAGACGTAAGATCTGGTGACCTTGGAGGCCAATTTACAGGACCGTCTCGACCAATCCATCGTTGACCAAATGTTGTATCCAGATGATTTCGAACAACATGAGCCCAGTGAGCGGGTGCACCGTCTTGCTGAAACGACATCTGTTGACGTGTTTCCAAATCTAGATCTTCTAGCAAAAGAGGCAGTTCATTTTGTAGAAAATCAAGGTAACGGACAGAGTTCACATTTCCCTCGAAAAAATGGGGACCTATTAATTGCCCGTTCACAATACCACACCATACGTTCAAACTCCATCGATGCTGGTGATCGATCTGTCTCAACCAATGTGGATTCTGATCAGACCAATACCGAAAGTTCCATCGGTTCACTTGACCACGGTTGTTGAAAGGGGATTCATCACTGAACATAACGTATCGAAAAAAGTCCCTGGATCGCTCGATTTGTCTCAACGCCCACCGACAAAACGCCACCCTTCGCAACGGCTCTGGATTAGGAGTGTCTTGGTGGAATTGTAGTCGGTACGGGTGAAGTTTCGCACCTCTCAATACACGGTGCACTGTCGATTTGGGAAACCCCAGTCGTTCCAAGATCACTTTGGCACTCAAATGAGGATCAATTGCTATCATGGCTAAAATAGCCATGTTTCGGGCTTCATGCAATCCACCAAAATTATTGACGTTTGGGAAATGTCGACGGTGGCGGATCATCCGACCTGCCCTCGCTCGCTGCTCAAGGGTTCGGATTGTCTGCCGTGATGGGTGACGACGATCAGGATATTCACGTCGATACAAATTTTCAGCTCGGAAGTAATTGCCCCGACACCTCCCTAAAATAAGGAGCATATCAACGATTTCGTTGGGATTGAAATCAGCCATTGTTGCTAATTTTCAGAATTTTCCTCTAATTTAAGAACTTTTAAAAATTTCGAGAATCAAGAATTTTTCTCTGATTTCAGAACCTTTACAAATTTTCGATTTCGTCTCTTGCTAATGGCTGCGGAGTCAGAAGATAAACGTTTCAATTAATTTTTCATCCGTGGGCGATCACAATGACTTCTAAAATAAAAAATTCTTCTCTGATTTACAACTCAAAAGTAGGCGTAAGTCTCGCTCACGTGAACTTATCTTTAAGCGTAAGCCTCGCTTGCGTGTACTTATCTTTAAGCGTAAGCCTCGCTTACGATTAAAGGTAAGTTCACTTTGTAAGAGATTAAAGAAAACATCATTGGTAGTACTGACGTAGTCTGACTTTGCGTAGTTCTCTTACTTTAGAGTTTTAAATCAGAGAAGAATTTTTTATTTTAGAAGTCATTGTGATCGCCCACGGATGAAAAATTGATTGAAACGTTTATCTTCTGACTCCGCAGCCATTAGCAAGAGACGAAATCGAAAATTTGTAAAGGTTCTGAAATCAGAGAAAAATTCTTGATTCTCGAAATTTTTTAAAGTTCTTAAATTAGAGGAAAATTCTGAAAATTAGCAACAATGGCTGATTTCAGTCCCAACGAAATCGTTGATATGCTCCTTACACGCAAACGCACTTGCACTTGGTACGTTAAAGGTCTCTTCGCGGTACATTCTGGATACCTCTAAAATAGTTGAAAATGATGTTCTTACTTGAAAAATATGAACTTAATCAAAAAATTTTTCCAACAAAAGTTGTTGGTTTTGCGCTGAAAAATTTTTTGGTGATGAAAAAAAGTTATGTTTCCATTCGAAAAAAACATGTCGGCCATTCTAACGCCGCCATTTTGAATTTTGGATCCACAAACCAATTTTTATCATACGTCCCCCTTCAACCCCAAAAGTTTTGTTCCACACAATATTTGATCCGAGCAATATTTTCCGAGAAAAGTCAGGTGTAAGATTAAAATGGGACACCCTGTATAATCCACAATTTTTCACAATATCAAATTGTTCTGAGAAGCGTTCAAATCCAAAAAAAATCAGGATCCCCTGGTATTCACAATATTCGACGTTGATTTCGTATCGGTACAAATGATGTTTAAATATGTGCTAAAAGTACTTGTCCGACGGACGAAAACAGTGCGGTTATGTTCATGTGAGTTGAAACTTTTTACAAGCAATAATGGTAAAGATTTTGATTATCCATTCAGCAAATCGAATTTTCCAATGAAAGAGTGGGAAATTCCTATGCAATGGGATGATATTTTAATTTTCTATTTCTTTTTTTGGAAAGCTTCATTTGTTTATTTGGAAAATTGATTGTTGAAACTATGTTCTTCTTCTTCTTCTCTGTCAAACGATTCCATGTTGACATGGATACTGTTAATGGTTTTGAATGTCCATGAAGACGTTTCCATGGTATTCAATGTCTAAGACGACAGCTTTATGGTTATTTGTGTCCAGTGATATTTATTCATGGTCTTCTATTACGTCAGAACCTGCTTTATCAATGTAGACTGTTAAATCGCCGATCTAGATATCGATAACTATGAGGAAATATATTGCAAACCATTGCACCATCTGACTAAATATCGGGAAATATAAAATTGTCGAATATATATTGAAAAATATGAAGGCATCCACTTGGACGTCGAAAACCCTATAGCCGTCAACCTGGACACCGAAAAAAAAGAGCCGTCGACCTAGATATGGACAACCATGCAGTCGTCAATCTAGACATCGAAAACCATGCGGTCGTCAACCTATACATTGAAAACCTTAGAAAAACTCACCGCACCATCGGAAACAATGGAGCCGTTGACCTTCATATCGGAAACCATAGACAAATTCACCTCAATATCGGAACCTATGGAGCTATCGACCGGGATAGTGAAAACTATGAAGTCGTCGATCTAGTCCACGAAAACAATGGGAAAACATACCTGGACATTGAAAACTGCGGAGCCGTTGATCTAGACCACAAAAAACGAAAACCATGGAGGGACATACTTAGACATATAAAAATCATGGAATAATACACCTGGAAATCGAAAACTATATCGAAACATACCTAGCCGACGAAAGCCAAGAAGAAGTATACCTAGCAAATGAACAGTATGGAGCTCTCCACTTAGCCATCGAAAACTATGGAGAAACGTATCCAAACATCGAAAACCATGGAGGAATATACCTGAACCACGAAACCCATGATGGAACATGCCTAGGCATTGAAGACCATAGAGGAATATATCTAGACATCGAAACCCATAGAGGAATTATCCTAGACCACGAAAACCCGAGAGAAACATACCGGGACATCAAAAACTGTGGAGCCGTCGACCTCGACTGCGAAAACCATGAAGAAACATATCCATACATCGAAAAACATCGAGGAATATACCTGGACCACGAAAACCATGAAGGAACATGTCTAGACATTGAAAACCATGGAGGAATATACCTAGACATCGGAACCCATGGAGGAATTATCCTAAACCACGAAAACCCAAGAGAAACATACCTGGACAACGAAAACCGTGGAGCCGTCGATCTCGACTGCGGGAACCATGAAGAAACATACCTAGAACGCGAAAACCATGGAGGAATGTACCTGGACCACGAAAACCATGAAGGAACATGTCTAGATATTGAAAACCATGGAGGAATATACCTAGACATCAAAACCCATCGAGAAATTATCCTAGACCACGAAAACCATGAAGAAGCATACCTAGACATCGATAACTGTGGAGCCGTCGACCTCGACCGCAAAAGCCATGAAGAAACATATTTAGACCACGAAAACTATACATAGACATCAAGAACTATAGAGAAATACACGTGGACATTAAAAACTATTGAGAAATACACTCGCACATCAGAAACCATGAAGGAATATACCGAGACATCGAAATCCATGGAGGAATCATCCGGGACCACGAAAACCATGGAGAAACATACCTGGACATCGAAAACTAAGGAGCCGTCGACCCAGACCTCGAAAACCATGAAAAAGCATACCTAGACGATGAAAGCCATGGAGGAATATATCTGGACATAAAAAGACCTCGCAAACCATGAAAAAACATACCTAGACGATGAAAGCCATGGAGAAATATATCTGGACATAAAAAGCTATGGGGTCGTCGACCAGACATCGAAAATCACGATAGAATGTACCGAAACCTAGTCCTCCAAACCCCATGAGCTATTGCCCTAGACATCCTCGAATGATCCGGCGGTGTCGACCAGGATTTTATAATTTTTTATTTTTATCATTATTCAATTTTATTTTTATTATTATATTTTTTTATTTTATTATATTATTATTATCTAATATTATATATTTTATAATATTATATATATATCGGAGAAATGATGATCTTGGCGGAGAGATGAGGTTTTCTATTATTTTCGAGAATCGATCAAGAAGACAGATGAAGAACGAAAGAGCAGTCAATGAAAAGATCGCGAAGAGACTTGACATAAAAAAATCTATATTACTTTAATTACATTTATATTGTAAAATAATAAAAGTTTAATGATGCGTCCCTCACGCAAAACCCTACAAGATCGTATGAATTTACGTTCTTCTCTGACATCAGAAGTGGGATTACCAAGGGACGTAGAACCATCAACCTCTCAAGTATCTTTTCAAAATCAGACTTTTCAACAGAATGAAAATTCTTCCGAAGATATCAATGGAAAATTTTGTTCGAAAATCAAAATAAGAACATGATGGAGTTAATTTAATTCATTCAAAATCCTCGCTTTGATTCTCCAGAAATTATTCTACCCGAATTTAATCCTGACAAAGGTATTGTAAATGCTCGGGCTTGGTGTTTGACAGCTAATCTCTGCATGCAAGAAAAAGAGCTTCAAAGAAGCAAATTAATCATTGCTTTAAGCAAAGCAATGAAAAGATCTGCTGCATTGTGGTTTCCTGAAATCAGTTTCGCAGGAATAACTTGGGAACAATTTAAAAATATTTTCCTTTCCCGTTTTGAAATGATTGAAACTCCCGCGGCTACGTTAATGTCTTTAAATTCGGGCCAATTAAACGAAGGAGAAAATTACGCTGCATATTCAACTCGAATTTTGAGTACGCTGATACCACGATTGGAAACAATGAATAAAGAAGAAATTGCTGTATCAATCGTGCTGGCTCATGTAGCAAATTTGGATCCGCGTTTGAAAAGATTAGCCCTTACAACAGAGATCAATTCTCGCAACAAACTACAGCAAGAATTAATGGCTGTAGAATATCGAAAAAGAGCTTTCTCTTTTTCCCAAACACAAGAAAGTTCATCATTTGATCCAAAACGCTCAAGATCCTCATTGAAATGTTTTTACTGTGGAAAAAATGGACATCGAATATCGGAGTGCAGAAACCGTTCGTCAAATACTATTCCAGACAACTTTGAACGTCCTTCGAAAGAAATTCCATCTACTGGAAAAAAATCTTCGGTGACATGCTTCAAATGTGGAGAACCTGGGCATATTTCTACAAATTGCAAAAAGACGTTCGAATTAAAAAAAATACATCTGCACAAGGACAAATCGAGCGTCGCATAAATTTGTGTTCAATTCAATCAGTTTTCGGCGAGTTATTGCATTCCGGTGAGAAGTTTTCATTTTGTTTCGATTCTGGTGCTGAGTGCTCCCTGATTAAAGAAAATATTGCTAAAAAATTTTCGGGAAAACGCCAAAACAATTTGGTTATTTTTGCTGGTATTGGTCCATCTAATATTCAAAGTGTCACTCAAATTGTAGCACAAGTGACTATAAATGATCATTGTCTGGAAATTCTATTTCATGTAATTCTCGATGATTTTCTTAGCAATGATATCCTTATTGGGCGAGAAATATTAGCCCTTGGCTACTCAGTAGAGATGACAGTTGACAGTTTAATTTTTAAAAGAATACCGAAGGTAAATTTTTGCAAAGTAGACTCTGATTCACACAAGTTTAATGAAATAAAAACAGATACTTCAGAGTATGATAAAAATCTTTTGATTGGTGTGTTGAACACATTTTCTTCAACTTTTGTCACGGGAATGCCCAAATCAAGGGTAACAACTAGTCAACTTGAAATTCGTTTATTGGATCCTAACCGAACTGTACAAAGACGACCTTATCGTCTTTCTTCTATTGAACAACAAATAGTTCGAGATAAAATCAAAGAATTACTAGAAGAAAATATTATTAGACCAAGTTGTTCTCCTTTTGCTAGTCTTATTATTCTTGTTAAAAAAAAGGATGGATCCGATCGAATGTGTATTGATTATCGGGAGCTTAACAATAACACTGTGGCTGATAAATATCCGTTACCACTCATTGCTGATCAAATAGATAGATTAGGTGGAGCTAATTATTTCACATCTCTTGATATGGCTAGCGGTTTTCATCCAAATTCTATTGAAAGAACTGCATTTGTTACTTCCAATGGACAATATGAATATTTGGTGATGCCTTTTGGTTTGAAAAATGCACTTTCTGTTTTTCAGAGATCAATTAACAAAGCTTTGGGAGACCTGGTGAATACTTCAGTTGTCTGTTACATGGATGATATTCTCATTCCATCAGAAACAGTGAATGAGGGTATTCAAAAATTAAAGGTTATTTTAGAAGCTTTAACTCAGGCTGGATTTTCAGTTAATTTGAAGAAATGTTCATTTTTAAAACTGAAAATAAAATTTCTTGGTTACGAGGTTTCGGCAGGAAAAATTCAACCAAACCCTCGAAAGATTGTTGCATTAACTGTACTTCCTCCTCCTCAAACTGTTACTCAACTGAGACAGTTTATTGGACTAGCCTCTTATTTTCGGCAGTTTATTGAGGGATTTTCTAAACTTGCCGCTCCTTTATATAAATTTACAAATGGTAAAGGGGGATAAAGTTCCGAAAAGCCCATATGCCGGATCAACTTGAAATTTTGTATACATACGTTTTTGACTCTTCTGAGCACGAATACGACATTGAAAATTGGCGCAAATTTGATCTTCAAGGTCAAAACTCAAAAAAGTCGGTTATTAAACGGATATTCTAGGTTATTACAATAACTATTAATCTAAGGACAAAAATTTTCAAACAAAAGTTGTAGGTTATGTGAAAATGCATATTTTATGTTACATATATTTTTTCCTAAAACCATTTTTGTTCGAAAAAAAACAAGATAATTTTTTAAAAAGCCAAGAAAACTCCAAACTCAAGCAAACCCGAAAAATCCCAAACCTCCAAACATGTGAAACCCTTCGAAACATAGCTGATCGTTTGATCTGATGAAAAATTAAAAACCCTGGTGAGATCGTAATAAGTGGCGTATGGCTGAATGTGCGTACATCTTGAAAATGATTCTAGACCTCGTCCTCAGTAATTTGATATATAATTGGTTTGTTGAAATTTCTTTGTTTCTTTCTTGATTCTTGATAATATCTTTGTTTAAATTTAAAAAAAAACTAAAAAAAAGAAATTCTTGGAAAGTAAATGGGTGGGTCTTCCCGGCGCTTCGCGCCGGAGAGACGGAATTTAAAGGAAAAGAAACCCCAAAGTAGCCCAGCCAAGGAGCGCAACCTTTGCCATCCATGTAGCCTTCAAATCAACCATTAAATATACTTATATATATATATATGTAAGACAAATGAGTATTTTGGTAACATATTTTAAAAGTAAATGCGAGGTAAGACGAAAAGTGAGGGTAAAGCGAACTGGAGACGAAGCACTAGCGAAAATAGAATATCAGCCAAGCGAGGTAAGCAATATAGATATACTCGCTCAGGCTAAAATAGCAACTTGAAAATTCAATATCTCAATAAATATTGCTCGTCGCCAAAAATCCTTTTAGAGGAAGTCTTATATTGTTATAAAAAAGCAGTATGCAAAATTTCAGCTCAAAATTCGGTTTCCACTTTTCGAAAGTTTATCCTTTTTTTTATTTAACCTTGAAAATCAAATTTACGCCAATTTTCATTGTCGTATTCGTGCTCAGAAGGGTCAAAAACGTATATATACAAAATTTCAAGTCGATCCGGCATATGGGCTTTTCAAAACTGTACCCAAAAATGAAATTCCAAAAAATGAAAATGTACGAAACCTTAAGTTAAATAACGGTAAACGTCATGCCAGCAAACTCAAACCCAAACCGAAAAACCCAAACCCAAACAAACCCAACCCAAATCGTTGGGTGGATCCAGGGCACCTTCGATGTATGTGTGGAATTGTTGGGTGGGTTCGAAGCACCTTTGATGTGTGCGTGAGTGTGTGGAATCGTTGGATGAGTCCAGGGCACCTTCGATGTGTGTGTGAAATTGTTGGGTGGGTTCAAAGCACCTTTGATGTATGCGTGAGTGTGTGAAATCGTTGGGTGGGTCCGGGGCATCTTCGATGTGTGTGTGGAATTGTTGGGTGAATTCGAAGCACCTTCAATGTATGCGTGAATGTGTGGAATCGTTAGATGGGTAAAACTTTTATGTTCAATGTAGTTCGACGAATTGTGATTCGACGAATTGGTCTCGACGAATTGTTCTCGACGAATTGTTTTCGACGAATTGTTCTCAACGAATTTTCCCCAGACGCCATCCACGAACCCATTCGCACCTCATTCAGCACAGCTCCAGACACAGTATATCCATACGCGAACCCATCCGCACAGCATTCACAACTTCA